>NC_134687.1:421335185-421637352 GCF_050947455.1 Rhinoderma darwinii
TCAAGGCCTGAGGTCCATACAGCGTTTTTTGGGATTCGCCAATTTCTAGCGGCAATTTATCCCAAACTTCTCATCACTGATGGCTCCCATTTCTAACCCTTACCAAGAAGGGTGTGAACGCCAAAGTGTGGACTCCAGAGGCAGAATCTGCATTTATTAGCCTCAAGAAAGCCTTCACCTCAGCCTCGATCCTCCATCATCCTGACGTGTCTCGGCAGTTCTCATTGGAGGTGGACGCATCTTCTGTTGGTGCAGGTGCACTTCTGTTCCAGAGGAGCTCCAAAGGAAGGCAGTAGTATGTAGCCATTGCTCAAGACTTTTTTCCTCTGCAGAGTGCAACTACTCTATTGAGGATCGGGAGCAACTGGCCATCAAATTGGCTCTGAAGGAGTGGAGACATCTGCTAGAGGGCGCAGCTCACCCCATCCTGATCTACACCGACCACAAGAACGTCACCTATCTCCAGTCAGCTCAACGACTAAACCCCCGTCAAGCCAGGTGGTCGAAGTTCTTCACCCGTTTCCAATTTGTGCTCCACTACCATTCTGCTGACAAGAATGTGAGGGCCGATGCCCTGTCCAGGTCATTTGAGACAGATGACACAGTGGAGTCCCTTCAGAGTATCATAGACCCGTCCTGCATTATCACTGACAATCCTTTGAAGGTTAGAGACATCCCTCCGGGGAGGACTTTTGTTCGGTTGGCAGACAGGAGAAGAATTCTCCGCTGGGGACACAGCTCTAGACTGGCTAGGCACGCTGGTGTTCGTAAGACCCGAGGCCTGATTACTCGTCACTTCTGGTGGCCCACGCTACCTAAAGATGTTGTGGACTTTGTCTCTTCCTGCACAGTGTGTGCCTCTAACAAGGTTACTCACTCCAAGCCTGCCAGCCTGCTCCAACCTCTGCCTGTACCCAATGTCCCCTGGCAGCATATTGCGATGGACTTTGTCACAGACCCTCCTCCCTCAGCAGGATGCAACACTGTCTGGGTGGTGGTGGATCGGTTTTAGAAGATGGCACATTTTATCCCGCTGACCGGCCTACCTTCTGCTCCCCGACTGGCGAGTCTCTTCATTCAGCACATCTTCCGCTTGCATGGCTTGCCCCTTCACATCGTGTCTGATCGGGGAGTTCAATTTACCTCAAAATTCTGGAGAGCCCTCTGTAAACTCCTGGATGTGAGATTGGACTTTTTCTCAGCCTATCACCCCCAGTCCAATGGGCAAGGCGAGAGGATTAACAAGATCATGGAGAATTATCTCCGCCACTTCATCTCCTTGCAGCATGATAACTGGGTACAGCTTCTTCCATGGGCCGAGTTCTTGTATAACAACTACACAAGTGAGTCCACCACTTCCACACCATTCTACTTTGTGTACAGTCAACATCCTAGAGTCCCTCTTCCTGTGTCGGCTACATCTCAGGTACCCGCTGCTGACTCTGCATTTGGGGACTTTCTGCAAATCTGGCAACAGACCCGGTCCTCTATTTTGCTGGCAGTCGATCGCATGATACGAAAAGCAGATATAAAAAGAAGAGAGCCGCCTCAGTATCTTCCAGGTACCAAAGTCTAGTTGTCTTCACGGAACATTTGTTTAAAGGTGCCTTCATACAAGTTTGCTCCCAGGTTCCTCTGACCTTTTGAGATATTGCAACAGATAAACCCTGTCTCCTATAAGCTTCGTCTGCCTCCTACCCTCAGAATCCCCAACTCCTTTCATGTGTCCCTCCTGATACCAGTGGTCCTGAACTGCTACAGTAAGACTCCCAGTCCTGCAGTTGCTCCCAGCGGTTCATCTGATGTTTTTGAGGTGAGGGAGATCCTGGACTGCAAGAGGGTAGGAGGAAGGACTTTCTATTTGGTGGACTGGAGAGGGTTTGGTCCTGAGGAGAGGTCCTTGGGGCCGGAAGAGTACCTCAGTTCTCCTGCCCTCATTAAGAAGTTCCTCTCTTGCTCTGGCCCCAAGAAGAGGGGGCTTAAGAGGGGGGATACTGTAGCGTCCATGGCCGCGGACCGTCGGGATTACTTACCCCCCGGCGAACGCAGCCATGGATCTGTGAGTGCTGGCACGCATCTCCTTCCCAGGAGACACCAGTGCTCACTTCCGGTCCGCTGCGTCCCGTAGGATGCACGCGCACGCTCGTGCCCGGCCTCAAAGGGCCAGCACACATGGGAATCATCATCATCAACTAACAGAAATACTGGCCACATAGAAGAATAAACCAAGTGTTACATATTTGTAGGGGAGGAGTATGCATGTGAGAATCAGGACTAAACCAAAATAGAGGGGAGCAAAACACACACTACTACTGCTGTGGCAGCACACTCCCCGTCTGGTATCTGTAGATACCAATATATAAGTACTATAAAATACATTCTATGGCAATCATAATCTTAATATAACATATGAAGGATTTTCTTTTCTGTGACCTGTAATGCAAAGAAAAACAACACAAAATAATAAGCATGAAACCAATGTGAACATGCAGTATAAAGACAGATGCACTTCTAGCAGATTTAGCAGTCAATAAAGTATCCAATGATATCAGGTTTTAGAATAGGTAACAATGGACCGGTATTGCAGTTCTGAGGTTGTAGTAGTACCATATCTGTAATAGGCCTGCTGAAAGTCTTTGTAACACCTTGCTTTGCAGCCCTTACGAACCTTACTGTCCTTGCTGGTAATGGCGTTAGCAATTAGACCGATTGGCCATTTAATGCAGCGCGCTTGCTGATCTTTGACCAGAACCAAATCCCTAATTTGAAGGTTTGGTTTCTGTTCCTGCCACTTTCTGTGCCCTAAAAGATTAAAATGTTCTTTCCTCCAGCTGTTTCAAAACAATTGGACAGGGGTGGGATCTGACCGATTCGCCCCGATTCTCCCGAACCGGTTGTTAAAATTACATCCGGCACATGATGCCTCGCCATTCGACGCTTTAGCGATGATGCAGTCGGCACGATAATGTCATTGCGCCGCTGTGTCATTCCGCTGTGGGAGGACTGGTGTCGCTGGAGGACGGCGCGGGAACGGTACAGGTAAGCATATAATGTTTGGGGTTTTTCCGTTTACTGTGGGCAGTGTTGGGGGCCTTATCTATAGGGGACACTAATCACAGGGGAGGTGTAATGGCAGGGTAGGGAGACAGACAGGTGAGCCCTAATCTACCCGCCACTCAGTCCCTGCCTACTTGCAACGGCCCGTCCTAAGCGACGGCGTACAACTGGGCGACGGTCCCTACGCTCACTAAGTGCACGACAGACAAACAGACAAGGGTACACAGAAGCTAAGGGAAATGGGGCTGTTGCCCACGGCAACCACGTAAGCAACAAGAATAGTGAACGAGTCGAGTCAAACCAGGAGTGGACGAGGTACAAAACGCAGAGCAGGAGAATAGTGAACGAGCCGAGTCAAACCAGGAGTGGACGAGGTACAAAACGCAGAGCAGGAGAATAGTCAGTCAAGCCAGGGTCAATATGAAGCAGAAGACAAGTAGTAAGCAGCAGCAGCAGAGCCAGGAAACAGACTAAAAGAATCATAGGCAAAGGAGGAGCAGGAAGTGAGGGTATAAATAGACAGAGGGCGGGAGCTAGCTCCGTCTGGCCAGGCTGTGATAGGCTCTCCCACTCCTCAGCCTCCCCGGCTGATTGGTGGAAGAAGGGGTCACTCGACCAGACTTAGGAGCAGGTGCAGAGTGAGTTACCACGGGCGTCGACACAGAAGCTGTGTCAGGCAGATCCTTTACAGGAGGACTATATAGTGGGCACTAACTACAGGGGCGGACTATACAGGGGCATTAACTACATGGGAGGGCTATATAGGGGGCTCTAACTATAAGGGAGGAATATATAGGGGGCACTAGCTACAGGGGAGGACTATATAAGGGCACTAACTACAGGGGAGGACTATATAGGGGGCACAAACTACAGGGGAGGACTATATAGGGGGCACTAACTACAGGGAAGGACTATATAGGGGGCACTAACTACAGGGGAGGACTACATAGGGGGCACTAATTACAGGGAAGGACTTCATAGGGGGCACTAACTACAGGGAACTATATAGGGGGCCCTATCTACAGGGGACTATATAGGGGCCCTATCTACAGGGGACTATATAGGGGCCCTATCTACAGGGAACGCCTCAGGGGGCCCTATATACAGTGAACGCTACAGGGTGCACTATCTACAGGGAACGCTACAGGGGGCACTATCTACAGGGGATGCTACAGGGGGCCCTATGTACAGGGGACGCTACAGTGGGCCCTATCTAAACGAGACACTACAGAAGGCTCTATGGGGAGAACTATCTACAGAGGGCTCTATGAGGGGCACTATTTACAGGTGGCTCTATAAGGGGCACTACCTACAAGGGCACTGTGTGTGGTGCATTACTTTACAGTGTTTAACAATTTTATTAATGGGCACAGTGTATGGTACTATTATATTCAGAGGCACTGTGTGTCGCACTGTTATATTCAGGGGGCACAGTGTATGATACTATTATATTTGGGAGCATAGAGTGTGGCACCATGAGAATTTTCCCTCCGTTTATAGGTGCGGAAATTTTAGAAAAGTGAGGAGCCGAAGACATCTGAGTGGCAAACTCTGCAGAAATGGGTCGTGGCCTTGAAGTGTCATCATAGAGGTCTGAAACCGGTTGGAGAAGAAAAGAGAACAAGAATGACTCCAATCTGAGAAGTCGTCACCGGTGAGTCACTAAATGTAAATATTTATTCTCCCTGTGACTGATCAGTACTGTAGTCAGTGTATGATCTGCAGCAAGATGATGGGTGTATCTTTTTTTTTTGTGAAACAGCAACTCCCAGCATATCCTTACCATCGTTCTGACTATACCGGGAGCTGTAGTTTTAAGCCGTACAAACTTATATAGGAGGGGTTAAACTGAATTTGCAAATGATCTCTGTACTGAGCTGTATTTGTGCTTGTGCTGTATATATGTACTGAGCTTGGTTCTGGTACTGTATATATGTACTGAGCTTGGTTCTGGAGTTATATATATCATAACAGCCAAGCTCAATACATATATACAGCACCAAAGAGAAGCTCAGTACATATATACAACACCAAAACAAAGATCAGTACATAAATACAATACCAAAACCAAGCTCAATACATATATACAGCACCAGAACAAAGCTCAGTACGTATATACTGCATCAGAACAAAGCTCGGTACATATATACAGCACCAGAACAAAGCTCAGTACATATATTGTAACGTTCGTGGTTGCTGACCACGAACTCCTTCCATCCAGTCAACGCCCTTCTCGCCAGAGATGTCTGCACATACGGCCATCCTGTTCCACAGTGACCACCAGGGTGCGCTCGCGAGTTCAGTCCAGACTTAAGAAGCCAGAGCGCACGCATGTTGGAGATTGAGCTGATTGCTCCCAGAGCACCCTGGGCTATAAGAAGGTCCCAGCCCCATCCTCCCACGCCTGAGCATTGTTGTTGTATTCCAAGTTTGTCTTGCAAATGGTCCCCTAGTGTTTCCTGCTCTCAGTGTTCCCTGTTCCTGTATCCTGTAACCTGTATCCTGATCTAGTGCCATGCTGAGCTGTAGCCGTGATATGCTGCATACCACACCTGTCCTGCTTCTCCACGCCTGACTTCTCCCTGCTGCCTAGTCCCTGCCAAGCCTGCCTTGCTACTGTCCGAGCTGCCACAGGTACCCTAAATAAACTATAGACTCTGACCTGCGCCCTGTTGGCCAGCTGCCATACCGCCAAGGCGGTATGGCCCAGTGGGTCCACGAACCCTACGTGACATATATACAGCACCAGAACAAAGCTCAGTACATATATACAGCACCAGAACAAAGCTCAGTACATATATAAAGCATCAGAACTAAGATCAGTACATACATATAACACCAGAACCAAGCTCAGTACATAAATACAGTGCAAGAACCAAGCTCAGAACATATATACAGCACTAGAACCAAGCTCAGTACATAAATACATTATACCAACCAAGCTCAGTACATATATACAGCAGCAGAACCAAGTTCATTACATATATACGGCACCAGAAAAAAGCTCAGTACATATAAACAGCACCAGAAACAAGCTCAGTGTTTTTTTTTTTTTGTTTTTTTAATACTTTGTAGAGAATCCTTTGCAGGTAATGACTGCCTGAAGTCTGGAATCCATGGACATCACCAAACGCTGGGTTTCCTCTTTTGTGATGCTTTGCCAGGCCTTTACTGCAGCTACCTTCAGTTGTTTCTTGTTTGTGGGTCTTTCTGCCTTAAGTTTTGTTTTAAGCAAGTGAAATGAATGCTCGATCGGGTTGAGATCTGGTGATTGACTTGGCAATTGCAGAATATTCACCTTTTTTGCCATAAAAAAACTCCTGGGTTGCTTTCGCAGTAGGTTTTGAGTCATTGTCCATCTGTACTGTGAAGCTACGTCCAATCAACCTGGCTGCATTTGGTTGAATCTGGGCAGAAAATATATCCCTGAACACTTCAGAATTCATCCGGCTGCTACGGTCTTCAGTCACATTATCAATATACACTAGTGACCCAGTGCCTTTGGCAGCCATGCATGCCCATGCCATCTCACTGCCTCCACCATGTTTTACAGAGGATGTGGTGTGCTTTGGATCATGAGCCATTCCAAGCCTTCTCCATACTTTCTTCCTCCCATCATTCTGGTACAGGTTGATCTTAGTTTCATCTAGACTGCTGTTCCAGAACTGGGCTGGCTTCTTTAGATGTTGTTGGGCAAAGTCTAATCTGGCCTTTCTATGTTTGAGGCTGATTAATGGTTTGCACCTTGTGGTGAACTCTCTGTATTGCTCTCATGAAGTCTTCTCTTTATGGTAGACTTAGATACTGATACACCTACTTCCAGGAGAGTGTTCTTCACTTGGGTAGATGTTGTGAAGGGGTTTTTCCTCACCATGGAAAGGATTCTGTGATCATCCACCACTGTTGTCTTCCGTGGACATCCAGGCCTTTTGGAGTTCATGAGATCACCAGTGTCCTCTTTTTTTTTTCAAGAATGTACCAAACTGTAGATTTGGACACTCCTAACATTTGTGCTATCTCTATGATGGATTTCTTAATTTTTTTCAGCCTAATGATGGTCTGTTTCACTTGCATTGAGAGCTCATTTGACCTCATATTGTGGGTTCACAGCAACAGTTTCCAAATGCAAATGCCACACGTGGAATCAACTCCAGACCTTTTACCTATTTAATTGATGATGGATTACCGAGGGAATAGCCCATGCAGCCCATTAAATAGCTTTTAATATAATTGTCCAATTACCTTTTGTCCCTTGAAAAAGAGGTAGCTACAAATTAAAGAGCTGTAATTCCAAAACCCTTCCTCAAATTAGAATGTGAATACCCTCAAATTAAAGCTGAGAGTCGGCTCTTTAAGCCCATATTGATTATATAACTGTATATTCAATATGTTTTGATAAACAGCTAAAATGCCAATAGTTGTGTCACTGCCAAATAATTCTGGACCTAACTGTATAGTACTGAGCTTAGTACTGACCTTGTTTCTGGGGCTGTATATATGTATTGAGCTTGGTTCTGGTACTGTATATATGTACTGAGCTTTGTTCTGGTGCTGTATATATGTATGAGTGTAATGTTTTCGGTCGCTGACCACGAACTTCTCTCATCCTGCCAACGCCTTTCTCTCCAGAGATGCCAGCACATGTGGCCGTCCTGTCCCGCAGTGATTACTAGGGTGCGCGCGAGCTCAGTCCAGCCTTAATGAGCCAGAGCGCACACATGTGTGAGATTGAGCTGATTGCTCCCAGATCACCCTGGACTATAAGAAGGACCCTGCCTCTTCCTTCATTGCCTGAGCGTTGTTTGTACCTACCCATGTTAGTCTTTGCAAATGGTCCCTTGAGTGTTTTCCAGTTCCCAGTGTTCCCGTTCCTGCTACCTGTATCCTATATCCTGTGCTACCATGTTCCTGTGCTGTACAGAGTTGAAGTCGTGTTGTGTCGCCTACTACACCCGCTGTGTTTCACCGCACCTGTTGTCTGCCTGCTGCCTGAGTTCCATCCGAGCCTAAACCATCGCTACTGTCTGCATTGCCACAGGTACCTTTATCTGAACTATAAACATTGACTTTGTACCCTGTTTGGCCAGCTGCTATCCTGCTATGGTGGTACGGCCCAGTGGGTCCACGTATCCACTGATCATGACAATAAGCTTTGTTCTGGTGCAGTACATATGTACTGAGCTTGGTTCTGGTGTTGTATTTATTAGCCGGGAGATTTGTCGTGGCTTACTGCGCATGCTGCACTGTCCTCGTACGCTTAGGAAATTGAATGTGCGCATATAGGTCTATACGTAATGGGTGAGTGTAATATAATGTGTGAGTAGGTAGTTATGTATTCTTAAGTAATTATATACATTGTGTGGAAAGCCACACTAAAACATTCTGAACAGGGGATTTCCTTAGAGTCCACTTTAATATAGGGTGTAGTTTGAAAATCGTAATTATTTTATATTATTATCAAAATCATTTTCCATGGCGTGGTACACCGCGAAACACCACAACCCCCCCCCCCCCCCTTGGTGCATATGTTTTTGTCCACAAAACAGGGAACCTGTTAAAAATTTGAATCCCACCCCTGCAATTGGACAGATGTTGTACACATTTCCTCTGGTTCTTATAAAGGTCACTGGTATTCTGAAGGTGACCAAAAGATGTTTACATTTTTTACATTTTGTGTATACTCCACCTTGTGTGTCTGTCATCCACCTTGTAGCGTGAAGGATCCATTTTGTGATTAAGAAGTCATATTGCTTTAAAGTGAATATATCCATGTCAGCATTGTCTGAATCAATTATATGTTTTTGTTCCTGAGCTGCATGCTTAGTCTTTTTTTGTTATGGAGAATATAGATACATATTTATCTGCATTATTGTGGGAAAAGGAGCCTACTATCTTTAACTGTCTGGAGACCAGTTTGACTCTTAGTCTTGATGACGTGGTATATTTTGAGAAATAATGGTTTTACATTTAAAAAGTCTTCTAGGCCTATGATTAGTTCAGGACAAACATATTTTTTATTGTATGCTATTGGCTAAATCAAAATCAACATCACATTGTAAACACTTGGCTGGAATCAAGCTACTCCTTTTTCGAAAGATATTATTGTAATTGCTTTTGTCAATAAAGTCAGAAATTGATTTTTAAATATACAAGCATGGTCTCTGTGTCTCTTACTTCCCTCCTATATGTCGATATAATCTATGATTTGGATCTGGATAGCTTTCCTGAGCAAGTGTCAGTTGATCTACTCATCTGAAGCTTCAGTCAAATATATTTTGGCCATGATTGCGTCAACAGTTTTTGGTGCCGAAACCCGGGAGATTAATCGTCAGATATCTGTCACTGAGAGGTCTGGCATTGCATCAGTGAAATCAAAACCACGGTAGGTAAGAAGCTTATTCTTACACAAACCTTTCACTCATGAATTGCTTAAACCTTTGAATTAGCTATCATGACATCACATCTCCTGGATACATTAATTTATCCAGAATGGTCTGAAGTTTAAACTTTTTGTGTGATTAATGTTGGAGATGTGTAAATTTGTGTCTTGAATTCATGGTATGAATAGCATAAATGAGGTAAGAGTGAAGAATACGAGCAGCCAGGAACATTGCAGTGGCTAATGTGGATTACAATTACAATGGGGGGGGGGGGGGTGATGCGACATGTGTGCAGTGTGCTTCCAAGAAAAGTCTAAAAAGCAGACTGGTACAAATGATTATTAATTGAGCAGGTGATGCACGGCTAATGGGCCACAGTATAGCATTGATTTTTAGATTTATATTGCATGCTCTTTCTTAACAGCGGTACTGTGTAAAGTTTGTGTATTACATTTAAGTACAAGGTGTAAATGCTTCTGGCTTTTTAGTGTGCCTTGTGTGTGGGGTTAAAAAAAAAACAGTGAAAAGTCAGGTTTTAGAGTTATAAATGTAGCCAGGAGTTTTGATTTCTTCCATCAAAGCATTGGTCTGAAGGAAGAGGGGTTATGTGAGTGACGAGACAAGGGGGAGGCAGCTAGCTGATTATAGTATCAGAGGAATGTGTCTTATTTTCACGCATGCGCTTGGTACGCAGAAAGAATAAAATGTTACAACAAGCTTAGTCTGTCTGCACAAAAGAGAAATGACAAAATATGGACTGCTAGTATGTGTGGCGCTACGTATGTAGTCGTGTTTAGACGTTGTAATGTTTTGAAGAAAATTCAAAGAAATTAAAATGCAGACATTGTGAGACACGAGGTCTTGAAAATTTGTGTACTTGTGCAGACCCCTAATGTCTCCTACTCCCACACTTTGTTTGATCAGATCCCACACACAGTTTATTGGTTTATAGTAATTCACTTAGCAGATATATTATTCTCTGTTTCACTAGATGAAGAATTACACATGTTATTTTTGCTTTTACACATGCAGGCAAGCAATATAGTATGCTACAGTATTGCAAGGCTGGACCCCGGCCGCTACTAGCCCAGTTGTTGCAATATGTTGATAAGGTACTTCTGGCCTGTGAGTCAGAATAAGACTGCTTTTAAAATGACATACATTTTCAAAATGACATTTAGGCAAACGGCTGTAAGGTATCTAATAGATAAAATGCAGTTTTGTCAAGAGACAATAATTTTTATCTAGGCTATTGTGATGAGACTGATCAACACACAATTGTTTTGAATTAATTAACTCAGAGCTAGGAGTCTAAAAAATGTGTATAAGAGTAACCCAGATTTTAAGTTTCTCTGTGTAGATGGTGCCAGATACAGGGGCGTAACTAGGAGACTGGGCCCCATAGCAAACTTTTGACTGGGCCCCCCCTAGGTGCCACACGCAGCCCCCATTATAGATAGCTCCCCCTGTAGATTGTGCCATACAGCCCCCTCTGTAGACAGTGCAACACCCCGCTTGTAGATTGAGCCATACAGCCACCCCTGTAGATAGCGCCATGCAGCCCCCTCCCTTGTATATAGTGCCACACAGCCCCCCCCTTAGTAGATAGTGTCACACAGTATCCCCCCCCCCCCTGTAGATAGCGCCACCGCCCTCCCCCTTGTAAATAGTGCCATACAGCCCCCCTAGTAGATAGTGCCACACAGCCCCCCCTTAGTAGTGCCACACAGCCCCTTGTATATAGTGCCACACAGCCCCCCTTGTCAATAGTGCCACACAGTCCCCCCCTTGTATATAGTGCCACACAGCCCCCCTCCCTTGTAGATAGTGCCACACAGACCCCTGTAGATTGTGCCACACAGCCCTCCCACTTGTAAATAGTCCCATACAGCCCCCTAGTAGATAGTGCCACACAGCCCCCCTAAGTAGTGCCACCCTGCTCCCCCTCCTTATATAAAGTGTCACCCTGCTCCCCCTTGTATATAGTGCCACCCAGCTACCCCCTTGTATATAGTGCCACCCTGCTCCCCCTTGTATATAATGCCACCTGGCTCCCCTCTTGTATATAGTGCCACCCTGCCCCCTTGTATATAGTGTCACCCCGCCCCCTTGTATATTGTGCCACCCTGCTCCCCCCTTGTAAATAGTGCCACCCTGCTCTCCCCTTGTATATAGTGCCGCCCTGCTCCCCCTCGTATATAGTGCCACAATGCTCCCCTCCCCTTGTATATATTGCCAACCCTGCTCCCCCTTGTATATACACCGTGTTCCAAATTATTATGCACATTGGATTTAAGTGTCATAAACATTTAATTATTCGTTTTTCAATTAAACTCTTGGATGGTATTGTGTCTTAGGGCTCTTTGGATCGTTGTAATCAATCTCAGACACTTGTGATAATTAGTTTGCCAGGTGTGCCCAATCAAAGGAAAACTACTTAAGAAGGACGTTCCACATTATTAAGCAGGCCACAGGTTTCAAGCAATATGGGAAAGAAAAAGGATCTCTCTGCTGCCGAAAAGCGTGAAATAGTACAATACCTTGGACAAGGTATGAAAACATTGGATATTTCAAGAAAACTTAAGACTGATCATCATACTGTGAAAAGATTTGTGGCTGATTCAGAGGACAGAAGGGTTTGTTCAGATAAAGGCATAATGAGGAAGGTTTCTGCCAGACAAATTAATAGGATTAGGAGAGCAGCTGCTAAAATGCCATTGCAAAGCAGCAAACAGGTGTTTGAAGCCGCTGGTGCCTCTGGAGTCCCGCGAACCTCAAGGTGTAGGATCCTCCAGAGGTTTGCAAGTGTGCATAAAGCTATTATTCGGCCACCCCTAATAAAATGCTCACAAGCAGAAACGGTTGCAGTGGGCTCAGAAATACATGAAGACTAATTTTCAAACCGTGTTGTTGACTGATGAGTGCCGTGCAACCCTGGATGGTCCAGATGGATGGAGTAGTGGATGGTTGGTGAATGGCCACCATGTCCCAACAAGGCTGCGACGTCAGCAAGGAGGTGGCGGAGTCATGTTTTGGGCTGGAATCATGGGGAGAGAGCTGGTAGGCCCCTTTAGGGTCCCTGACGGTGTGAAAATGACCTCTGCAAAGTACGTAGAGTTTATGACTGACCACTTTCTTCCGTGGTACAAAAAGAAGAACCGTGCCTTCCGTAGCAAAATTATCTTCATGCATGACAATGCACCATCTCATGCTGCAAAGAATACCTCTGTGTCATTGGCTGCTATGGGCATAAAAGGAGAGAAACTCATGGCGTGGCCCCCATGTTCCCCTGACCTCAACCCTATTGAGAACCTTTGGAGCATCCTCAAACAAAATATCTAGGGGGCGTGGCTTAGCTATGGAGCCGTGAGCACGCGTTCTGGGGGAGCTCCGCACCAGCAGCTGAATACCAGCCATCTATCCCGGGTAAACCCGGCAGGCGATGCCAGGAAAACGTAGGGGAACCTGCCCTGGAACTTCCCGGTCCTTACCTCGCTCCTCTGGCCGCTGTAAAAGCATGGAGCGCTTCCTCTCCTCCTCGCAAACGGCCGCGGACCCGCGAGCAGCAATGGCGGACGGATTGCCGCCACATCCGGCCACAGACACGTTGGCTCCCTCTCCTCCTGCTCCCCTGTTACAGTCAGCATATGCGGTCACGACTGCCGACACGATTCCTCCCTGCTGCAGCACCCAGGATGCGGTAAGCTCTGTCTCTCCCCTCAACATGTCCTCAGTGGGAGATTTGCCCGCCATTATACCACACACATATGCCCCTGAAGTTCAGGCTGGGCCATCTGGCTTACACGCTGACCTACAACTACTGAGGGAGATGATACAAGCCCTCCCCACCCGGCAGGATCTTGACTCTCTGGTGTCCAGGGTTGAGCAGGCACATCAGCAAGATATAGCTGACCTGCGTCAGGATGTGATCAGAATAGACTCTAGGGCTCTTACATCTGAAAATACTGTGTCTGCCATTGACTCCAGAGTAACTGCTTTGGAAAGAGCTGCCACGGACACTAGAACACATTTACAATCCTTGGCGCTTCAGTTGGATGATCAGGAGAACAGAGGACACAGAAACAATGTGCGTCTGAAGGGCCTTCCAGACCTCGGCCCACGAGATGAGCTGGCGACCAGAGTTTCTATTATATTCAACAAGCTCACTAATCGACCGCCAGAAGCGACTTTTCTCCTAGATCAAATTCACAGAGTTTCGCGCCCAGGCCCGCTTGATCTGTCTTCTCCTCGCGACGTACTATGTCGCCTTCACTATTATACCGACAAAGATGCAATTATTCGGGGGGCATGGTAACATGGTCCGGTCTCAGTTGAAGGAAGTACGGTTACTATATACCCTGATGTCTCCCCACGGACACTTTATATGAGACGGCTCCTACATCCTCTGCTTGAAAAGATCAAGTCCGCAGGCGCCACTTACAGATGGGGACACCCGTTCCATGTTGTCGTGAAGAACAACTCTGGCTTCTACCTCCTGCGCCACTTCTCGGATCTTGAAGGCCTATTTCGTTTTCTTCAGATTGAGCCGTTCCCAGTTCCGGACTGGCTAGCCCTGGACAGAATTGACAACCTCAACGTCGTCGCCTCAACAGACCTAGCCAGCCCATCCGAAGCAGATCCATCCCGGGAGCACCACATCTTCCGTTAATCGACCTCTCCCACCGGGTCCCGCCTGAGGCCTAAAGAGGACATTCACGCTAATATCCTTTTACTTGTCACTGTTTTGCTAGGCCGTCTGCAGCATTGTTGTTCAAGGGACTCAAAGTCGCCAAATGTTATTTTGTTCATATAATGCTTTGCTAGGTACCTAGCAAGGTTCTCTTGCAACCAAATGTTTTGCCCAGCTTTTTCATAAGATACTCAGGTTTCGTGTATAGTTATAGTGGCTGCTATAGGTATCTACTTAGCCCTCAGGAAATGCGTGCTGATTATACCGTATTAGTTTAAGTGTCAATTATAGAACGACATAAAATGGGTTAGTGTCCGAAGAAGTTTAGAGGGCGTGTTATCACCTGCAGCGCATGAGGCACTTAGCCTACTGTTACCTCCCCCATCCCCTCCATCGTGCTGGTTCATTATACTAGACAACTGATTGCGACGTGGGGTAAGGGGAGTTTCATATGATTCTTCTAGCCTGTATTTCCGGTAATTTTAAAATGCGGTGTCCGCCAGGTGTACATTAGTTGCATGTCAATTTTTCAAATCCTCTTAACAGCAACGAGGACGGATTTCTGTCTGATATACAGTTATAGCAGCCTTTAATACTAATCCAGAAGGGTGCTGCAACTCTATAGGTTGTTCATAAGAGGTCATGGCTATTAGCACAGGATTTAGGTTAACCTACCTCGGGCTATTAGAAGCTGAGAGATGCACGTCGGTTCTATCATTGTTTGTGCCTCCGTCGCCTCCCCATAGGTAGGCGATGGAAGAAATGGTTTACTGTTTGATGGTTTTCCAGGTCCCCACAAATTTAACAACCTTCCTTTACAGGTTTTTGTACCTTCTAGGAGTCGGCCTGCGGGCCTCTTTCTTGTGTATCGTCTCATTCTCTTTCCTTCTTATCCTTACCGGTCCTCTTTTTGTCCTTTCCTTCGCCTTCCCCTTCCCCTCCCCCTCCATCGCATCCTAGGGCAGATATGACGCAACACACACAAACGGACCTGATAATAGGCGCAGTGAATGTCAAGGGGTTACACAGCCCTGGAAAATGATCCATACTTTTCAATTTGCTGAAAGGCAAACATATACAGGTGGTGTTCCTCCAAGAGACGCACCTATGCCAGCAAAAACCTTTCAAACTCTCTAACGCATGGTTCCCCAATGCATATCATAGTTTTTCTCCTGACACGAAATCCAGGGGGACAAGCATTTTGATCTCCAGATCTCTCCCTTGGGAATTCAGGGGGTCTCGCGGTGATGAATTGGGACGGATGCTCTTGATCAAAGGTGTTATTGACTCTCAAGTATACACCTTTGCCTCATTTTATCTACCCAACTCCGGTCAAAGCACAGCCCTTGTTGGCTTTTTGAATGCTCTGGAGGAGTTTGGGGAGGGTACCATTGTTCTGGGAGGGGACTTCAACGTAGCGCTAGATCCCACACTAGACACTTCCGTAGGTTCTTAATCATTCTCGAGGGCACATCTGCGCCGCATTATGAAATCATTTCACGAACACCAATTAGTCTCCTACACCCAGCAGATAGGGACTTTTCCTTTTACTCCGCAGTACACGACAAATACTCCAGAATTGATCTTTTTTTCGTCAAACATCACTCGCTACACTCTATACGCTCTGCCGATATTGACTCGATTTCCTTTTCAGATCACGCTCTAGTCACCTTGACCCTCTCTCTACACTCCCCTCTATACCGCCAATCTCAGTGGAAACTGAACCCAACGCTTCTTTCGGATTCAGTTGTTACTGCGGATATTCAATGCAATATAGCTTACTACCACGCAACTAATGCCACTGAGACCATAAATCCTCGCATTATCTGGGAGGCTCATAAATGCGTGATCAGGGGTATATTTATCAAACATGGAGCCCGCCTGAAGAGAGAACGGGCGGTGGCCACGGTCCGTTTGCTGTCCGAAATGGAGATCCTTGAGATCTCACACAAACGTTCCCATGACCCGGAATGTAGGATCACCCTCCTCCGCAAAAGAGAGAAACTGCGTACCTTATTGATGGCCCGAGCCAAGGCTACGCTTTCTAAATGTAAACGTCACTACTACGAATATGGCAACAAGAGTAGTAGGTCTCTGGCTAGAGCCTTGCAGACTCAACAAACCCAGAATTATGTACCCTCTATAATATCCCCCTTACAAACACGGCTTCGTTTGCCGTTGGACATAGCCTCCGCATTCCGGGATTTCTACGCTGCCCTGTATAATACGGACTCTACTAATCCGTCTGTAGCATCCCGTGAATTCAGGCCTAACATCTCTAAATATATCGCAGATTCTGGTCTACCCGCCCTATCGGAAGACAACATTACTAGCCTGGAAGAACCACTTACTGCACAAGAACTCTCATACGCCTTAAAACACTCCCGAACAGGCAAGGCACCTGGCCCAGATGGATTCACAATCCAATATTATAAAAAGTTTCTGACGGCCCTAGGACCACATTTCCTAGCTTCCTTTAATTCCTACTCTGCCTCCTCCCCTATCCCTCCCGATGCCCTTAGGGCTCATAACGCAGTGATCCCCAAGCCTGGGAAAGACCCTACACAATGTGCCAGCTACAGACCTATATCCCTCCTCAATACGGATATCAAATTATTTGCCAAGATTCTGGCGGATCGCCTTGCACCATTGATTGGAGGAGTTGTGCATACAGGCCAGGCAGGGTTCATGGCAGGTAGAGAGGCACGTGACAATACAACTAGAGCCATCAATCTTATCCACAAGGCCAAAATCTCCAATATACCCCTTATGCTTTTATCTACGGACGCGGAAAAAGCGTTTGATAGAGTCAACTGGACCTTTATGGAAGAAACCCTCTCACGTCTTGGCCTTGGATCCCATATGATGGGCTGGATAATGTCACTATACCCATGCCCATCTGCTCGAGTTCGAGTGAATGGACTTCTCTCAGAGGAATTTGCTATACACAACGGCACCAGACAGGGCTGCCCCCTCTCACCCTTGATCTTTGTACTGACACTAGAGCCCTTTTTACGCCATATACGTGCGAACCCGGATGTGAAGGGACTAGAAACGAATACCTCAGCTAACAAGGTGGCGGCTTACGCAGACGATCTGCTTTTTTTTCTGACCAATCCAACTGTCTCACTTCCGAATCTCATGAGGGAATTCCAACGCTTTTCAAGTTTATCCAATTTTAAAATTAATTTCTCTAAGTCCGAAGCCCTGAATATTTCACTCCCACCCCATCTTTCCGCGGCCCTGAAACCATCTTTCAGTTTTAAATGGACTCCGACGGCTCTGAAATATCTCGGGGTTCGCCTAGCAGCAGACCTGAGAGATCTCTTTCAATTAAATTTTCCCCCACTCCTTGCTGAACTTAAGGCAGATTGCGCCAGATGGTCCAAAGGCACCTTTACATGGATGGGCCGATGTACCATCTTCAAAATGAATGCACTTCCTAGGCTACTATATTTATTTCAGACCCTTCCCATAGCCATCCCAACACAGTTCTTTAAAATGGTCAACTCTCTTCAGATTGCGTTTGTTTGGAATGGTAAGACTCCGCGACTTTCCCGCACGCTATTGTGTCGATCTAGGGTTCGGGAGGGCTAGCACTTCCTGACGTCCGCACCTACTACATTGCATCTCATCTTGCTCGGGTAGTTGACTGGTGCAGACATGCGACCTTTAAGTCCTGGGTGTCTCTGGAGCAGAGTTTCTACTCTATTCCATTATCGGCTCTTCCGTGGCTACAACGTAGCCAACTCAGACATCTCCACCATCACCCTACTATAGGCCCAACACTAGTGTGCTGCTCTCTCCCCTCGGTAAGGAAATCTTGCTTGCCACTCCCTTCCTCTATGTTTCCGATACTGGGCAATCCATCCTTTCCCACTAGCTTGACGGACCCAATTTTCCGTATATGGCAATCCTCGGGATGGTATCGTGCAGATCAGTTCTTGACAGACGGTGAATGGCTTTCTGTTGCAGACCTGGCCCAGATTCCTGATCTACCTCCGTTGGGACACTGGCGTTCTCTGCAACTACAACACTTTTTAACCTCTATCTCAGCTCCTATGTCCTACCAAGTGGTAAAGACCCCACTAGAGACCCTCTGTACAGGCTCTGACTTGGTTAGACATACATTGTCCGCAATTTACAAAATTCTCATGGACCCCCCAGATATGCCCACCCCTACATACATTTCAAAATGGGAAGAGGATCTAGAGATATCCCTCTCTCTCGCACAAGGGCAGCGTATACTTATGGCTCAAAAAAACTTCCATCTGTTCAAGATACCAAGAGGCAAGCTTCAAACTACTCTCTCGCTGGTATAGGACCCCAGCCCGCCTACATAACATCTTCCCCACGGCGTCCCCTATGTGTTGGAGATGTGGGCAAGACATTGGTACCCTCCTTCATACCTTCTGGTCATGTCCCCTCCTTACCCCATTTTGGGAAGGCATAAAACGGGTGATAATTGAAGTTACAGATACAAGTGTAACTTTGGATGCGGCCTTCTTCCTTCTTCATCACTGCGACATTCCAGCGAACAAGTATAAGCGTTCTCTGCTTCACTTTCTAGTGATGGCGGCACGTCATTGCATCCCGCTACGGTGGAAGGATCCATCTCCCCCCACACTATTAGTCTGGGTTTCACAGGTTAACGACATCATGCATATGGAGGACTTGACATCCGTTATTCACGATTCAAGCTCCAGGTTTTGCCAAACTTGGACCCAATGGATAGTTTTTCAGGATTCGGACTCCTATAAAGACATCATTCGAGAGCCGCATTCCTTTAGTCAGTCGGAATAGCACCTCTGCCTATGGGATGCTGTGGAGGGTCCCCCCCCCCTCTCCTTCTCCTTACCGCTTTACCGCTTTCACCTTCTTTCTTCATTCCCTAGATTGGGAACTCAGCTCCAGCCTCACTTTGGAGATTCGTGATCCCCTACCATTATCCTCTCTTTTTCAATCAGTACACTGATGTATAACAATGTATTTATGCTTTTTGTACATTTGCTGCTGGATTATGTATTCTAAATGTACGTTGCTTTGTTTTATGTACCCTTTATGTTACAAAATGGACCTCTTGGGTCAACAAAATAAAGAATTAAAAAATATATATATATATATATATATCTATGAGGGTGGGAGGCAGTTCACATCAAAACAGAAGCTCTGGGAGGTTATTCGGACATCCTGCAAAGATATTCAAGCAGAAACTGTCCAAATACTCACAAATTCAATGGATGCAAGAATTGTGAAGGTGATATCAAAGAAGTAAAGTTTTTTTTAATTGAAAGAGCTTTTGATTTCTGTAAATATGACCTCCTGATGCTGCAAATTCAACAAATGACCATTTTAGTTCTCTTTACAACCTTTAAAATGTTTTGATCTCTGTTGTGCAAAATAATTTGAAACAGTGCATTTAGAGTTTTCTACTTCTAAAAAAAAAAACTCCTAACATTAGGAGATTTGTTCAATAAAATTTGCATTATACTCCAACGGTTGATGGCTTGAAGATTATACTGACTGTCATTTGCATCGACTATTTAGGAAAATCAGCGAAAAATAACATTTGCACAATAATTTGGAATGCGGTGTAGTGCCACCCTGCTCCCCCCCCCCTTGTATATAGTGCCACAAAGCCCCCCCCCACAAAAAAAATATATTGTACTTACCTTGCCCCGTTCCCACGACGGACGATGCGCTGCACAGGCTCCGGTCGGGACACATGCGCAGACAAGCGTAATGCAGTGACATCATCACGCCGGCCTGCGCAGGGAGTCTTCCCAGCACCTTATAGGCTGCAGGCCTAAGGTGGCCTGCAGCCTATAATATTCACTTGTATCTACGTGCAGAGGACGAGTGAATGTGGCTGTCGCTAGCACCGGGGCCCCCTGCGGTGCTAGCTACGCCACCGGGAATGAGGGGGCCCCTGCAGCGCGGCTCATAAATATTAGGCGCTGGGCAGCGCGGGCTCCGTAGCGGCGCCGCTACAGCTGTAGCAGTCATAACGGCTGCTAGTGGCGCCACCGGGCATGGGGGGCATGGAGGGGGGCACAGGCCCCCTCATGCCGTGGGTCCCGTAGCAGCCGCTACGGCTGCTACAGTGGTAATTACGCCCCTATCCAGATCCTTCTAGAATTGCAAATATGGCAATGGGTATGCTGTGCTGTAGTCACTTAACATGAGGTATTGTGTTGCAGACCACTCCCCTCCAGCAAATCTGTTCAGGAGGCCGAGCTTTATGTCACTCACAGATAAATCTTTACAGATTTAGATGGGGAGGAGGTAAAGATTGCCTGAGCATTGTTAGTTTTATGCTAGATTTTAGTAAAATACTTTTTGTTTGTTTGTGGTATTAATCAGGTATTTACAGGACCTGATGGGGGTGGGATTTAGAAGTGTTCTGGGTTATGAGTGCGGAAAAGTGTATAACATTTCGTTTTTATTTTTGAGAATAAATAAGAGTTCACCTTTGAACAATAGTTCATTTATATCATATACAGTATGTTTAAGACAGGATACGCGTAGTCACTTTGCACGAGGTAAATTATTAGAGACCACTCACACCTTCTTGTTCTGTTCAAGGAGCGGAGCTGGAGGTACTCGCCGAGGCTTGTAACCTGGCAAAAGATAGACGGCATTTACACTGACTCTAGGTACGCTTTTGGCATCGCCCACAATTATGGACCCATTGGTAGAAGGACCTTTATTGGATCATCAGGTCAGCCAATTGAGAGAGCAAGAGATGACAGATCTGGCAAGGAGAGTATGTGCATCCAGGTATCAGCAAATTGGCTTGCACCTGTATTCAATGCCACCTCTAGGTTTGTAGTAGCCTGCATGATATGCGAACGGCATTACATAGGTAAAACAGCAAAGGTACCTATGAAAAGTGCACCCCGGCCAGATTACCCGTTCCAGTGATTGCAGAACATACAACTACCCAAGTAGTTACTACCCAACTAGTCCAGTCTTTTGGGTGAAAAGAGTAGCTGGAACCAAAATATCTGGAGACTCAGGGTCTGAAGAAACAGGAGCGAGCGAGCGTGTGTTAATTATGGCAGCTACTTGAGCAAAAAGAGTAACCAGCACTTCATAAGTTAGTCGCGTGGAGCTCCAATCCAATAGCAAAGAATACAGGATGCACTGAACAATGCCAATTATTCGGTCGCATTTTTCCTGGTCCTCTGTTAGAGAAGAATCTATGAAGAAAATTGATGAAATTTGAAGTCTCCATGTACACGATGCGTATTACGTGCGGTTTTGCCGTGTGGATTTGCGTGTGGCAAAGCCGCAGCGTAATACAGTACGAGCATAGTCAATTACATTCCAGAAAACTGCTTGTACACACTGCTGTATTTTTTGGGATGGAAATTGACCAGCGGTGCGTATTTTAGAATCTGCAGCATGTCAATTTATCTTGCATTTCTGCTTGCGAATTGTATCTGCCTTGTGCTATGGAAAAATCGCAATAAAAACTCGCAGATTGAAAACGCGCCGGAAAACGCATCAAAACGTAAAAACCGTACCTAAAAACGCACGATTAGGTGCGTTTACCTGCAAATTTTCTGCGTATTGCTGCGGTTTTGGTGCGTATGTTCCGCAGCAAAATACGCAATGTGTGCATGTTGCCGAAATGTCTATAGATTCTCTGTTGAGATAAACACAATTATAAAACTACTTGATTCTATTTAATAAGAGGATTGCTTCTGGGAACTTGTCCTTTGTTAGAAAAACGCTTTTGTGAGCTAAATCTGGATAGTGCTTGTTCCATATTGTTGGCTAAAATGCACATTGGGTTACGGAATGATAGAGGAGCAACCTAGTGGTTGGAGGCATCTTTGAATAATTCCTTGTCTATAATCTTAATGAATTCTTTGTCCTCTATTGAAAGGTTCACCTGGTCACCATCACCGGTAGTATGGAACACTGCACATTTTGTTTATCAGAACATCTTCTACAATACCTCAAGAAGATCTTGTCTTTGAGCATGAGGGGCAACGTTAGGGCCATTACATTGCCTGCATACCTTGTGAACTCTAAGGGTATGTTCACATGACCTATTTTCGGCCATTTTTCGGGCCGTAAACGCCCGAAAAACGGCCGAAAAATCGAAAGCAGAACGCCTCCATACATCTGCCCATTGATTTCAATGGGAAAACTGCGTTCTGTTCCAACGGAGCGTTTTTCGCGGCAAAAAAAAGGACGCGAAAAAGAAGTGCAGGACACTTCTTGGGACGTTTATGGAGCCGTTTTCCATAGACTCTAGTGTAAAAAAATCCAAAAACGGCCATAAAAAAAGCTGCAAAAATCTCGAGTGGCACAAAAACCGTCTGAAAATCAGGAGCTGTTTTCTCTTGAAAACAGCTCCGTATTTTGAGACGTTTTTGACTCTGCGTGTGAACATACCCTCAGAATGTCTCTACCCAGGAGAAGCATGATGTTAGAATTATCATCAAGGGGAGGTTTGTAGTCCACCATGTTTCTTAGGTGGGAATGATAGCATGCAGCTTCAGGTGTGGGAATCTCATTCCCTACTGTTTGGTAACTGGTCACATTCAATTAATGTTGGAAGAGGCAGTTGGATGTTACCTTGTACAGATAATATGATGAAACCGCTGTCTAGAAAGTTTGTGCAGAATAGAGACAGGCAGTTGTATCACAGTTGTATGGCTATTCTTTTTCAATAATCGCTTTATGCAAAAGCAAACCACTGAAGACCCAGTCTGTATAGAGCATGTGCAGCCTTGCTGAATTGACAATCTTCATGGAAAGTATAAATAGAATCTGTCACCAGTTTAATAATTCCCTATCGCCTAACTAATCTAATAGGCGCTATGATGCTGATAACTACAGTGTGATTTGTTTTCAAAATCGTTTATTATTTGCAAAGTTATGAGCTTTTTTCTAAATATGCTAATGTGGCTCTAATAGCCAAATGGGAGGTAACTCATTCTTTTCACTGTGGGCGATGTAATGTTTTCTGTATGACGCTGTCCAATCAGCATACAGCTTCTCTCCCTTCCCTACCAAGCAACAGTGTGATCATTAGGTATACAGCTTCTCCCCCTCCCCTGCCCAGCAACACAGTGTGATCATATAGTATACAGCTTCTACCCCTCCCCTGCCCAGCAACACAGTGTGATCATATAGTATACAGCTTCTGCCCATCCCCTGCCCAGCAACACAGCGTGATCATAGAGTATACAGCTTCTCCCCCTCCCCTGCCCAGCAACACAGTGTAATCATATAGTATACAGCTTCTCCCCCTCTCCTGCCCAGCAACACAGTGTGATCATATAGTATACAGCTTCTCCCCCTTCCCTAACCAGCAACAGTGTGATCATATAGTATACAGCTTCTCCCCCTCTCCTGCCCAGCAACACAGTGTGATCATATAGTATACAGCTTCTCCCCCTACCCTGCCCAGCAACACAGTGTGATAATCTAGTATACAGCTTCTCCCCCTTCCCTGCCCAGCAACACAGTGTGATCATATAGTATACAGCTCCTCCCCCTCCCCTGCAACACAGTGTGATCATATAGTATACAGCATCTCCCCCTCCCCTGCCCAGCAGCACAGTGTGATCATATAGTATACAACTTCTCCCCGTCCCTTGCCCAGGAACACAGTGTGATCATATAATATACAGCTTCTCCCCCTCCCCTGCCCATCAACACAGTGTGATCATATAGTATACAGCTTCTCCCCCTCCCCTGGCCAGCAACACAGTGTGATCATATAGTATACAGCTTCTCCGCCTCCCCTGCCCAGCAACACAGTGTGATCATATAGTATACAGCTTCTCCCCTTCCCCTGTCCAGCAACACAGCCTGATCATATAGTATATAGCTTCTTCCCCTCCCCTGTCCAACAACACAGTGTGATCATATAGTATACAGCTTCTCCCCCTTCCCTGCCCAGCAACACAGTGTAATCATATAGTATACAGCTTCTCCCCCTTCCCTAACCAGCAACAGTGTGATCATATAGTATACAGCTTCTCCCCCTCTCCTGCCCAGCAACACAGTGTGATCATATAGTATACAGCTTCTCCCCCTACCCTGCCCAGCAACACAGTGTGATAATCTAGTATACAGCTTGTCCCCCTCCCCTGCCCAGCAACACAGTGTGATCATATAGTATACAGCTTCTCCCCCTCCCCTGCCCAGCAACACAGTGTGATCATATAGTATACAGCTTCTCCCCCTTCCTTGCCCAGCAACACAGTGTGATCATATAGTATACAGCTTCTCCCCCTCCCTGCAACACAGTGTGATCATATAGTATACAGCATCTCCCTCTCCCCTGCCCAGCAGCACAGTGTGATCTTATAGTATACAACTTCTCCCTGTCCCCTGCCCAGGAACACAGCCTGATCATATAGTATACAACTTCTCCCCCTCCCCTGCCCAGCAACACAGTGTGATCATATAGTGTGATCATATAGTATACAGCTTCTCCCCTGCCCAGCAACACAGCCTGATGACTGATCATATAGTATACAGCTTCTCCCCCTCCCCTGTCCAGCAACACAGTGTGATCATATAGTATACAGCTTCTCCCCCTCCCTTGTCCAGCAACACAGTGTGATCATATAGTATACAGCTTCTCCCCCTTCCCTGCCCAGCAACACAGTGTGATCATATAGTATACAGCTTCTCTCCCTCCCCTGCAACACAGTGTGATCATATAGTATACAGCTTCTCCCCCTCCCCTGCCCAGCTACACAGTGTGATCATACAGTATGTCAGGGGTGCATCCCTGCTTACCTCTCTCAGGAGGACAGTCCAGGGACACGGGCTGTCGGGCGGCTGAAGAGGCTGCAGCTCCGGACGAAGGAGTGTCTTGGGCGTCATGGCAACGGCCGCACTGCCGACAGCCATGACGCCTGCGCCGAACAAAGAGCCGGGAAAACGCTCGCGCGGCAAGACTAGAAGGAGGAGGGGGAAGCGCGGCAAGGAAGGGGGCGGAGCTGAGAGTGGCGCGAAGAAAAGGGGGAGGAGAAGAGCAGGGAGAGAGTGGGTGAAGAAGGAGCAGGACGGAGTGTAAAGTGCAAAGTGCAAAGTGAGAGGTGCAGGAAAGGCACCAGAATAAGGAAGGCAGGAGCCTGACAAAACGTGGGCTAGCAGCTGCAGCCTGAGGATAGGAGGAAGAAAGACAGCACGGGGGTTTCAGAGGAAATCCTGGAGGAGGATAGAGGACCGGCCAAGCACAAGGAGTGTGCCAACAGCCACAGGTACCGTGCCCAGACCTTAAGACCCCTGACCAAGAATTAGATTCCCGCCATAACCAAAGGGCCCGTGTCCTAGTCCGTGACCGTTTCTGCCGTGACGTCCCTCACTAACTACCACCACTTTACTCCCAAGAGAATAGTCTCAAAAGGGACAAACAACCCTTGCATGGAACTGTTATAGATAAAGCACCGCATGTAACCCTTGCATGGAACTGTTATAGATAAAGCACCGCATGTAACCCTTGCATGGCACTGTTATAGATAAAGCACCGCATGTAACCCTTGCATGGCACTGTTATAGATAAAGCACCGCATGTAACCCTTGCATGGAACTGTTATAGATAAAGCACCGTATGTAATCCTTGCAGGGACTGTTGTTTATGAATCTTGGTGGAATAGGAGTAGACAGAAGGAACGGTCGGGTTGACGGGACTTTGATGGACTATTAGCTGGACTTCGTGAAACCCTTAGCGTCAGCCCGCCAGTTCAGTTGCGTCCCAGGGGTCCACCGTTGGACTACCGACTGAGGAGAGAGAGGGTTGTCATGAAAGGTAGCGGATAGCTCCGCAAGGACCCGTGACGGTGCTAGTAGGTACGTCAGTCGCTGATTCCCACGACGCGATCTGTGGGCCGAGAGTGTGACTCTTACCCTAGGATAGGCTGTCAGTAGTGGGTAGCTTCCGCCGTGACTGACAGCGGCGTATCCTTAGCCAAGCCGGCAACGTGGGGTCAGGCACAACCTCTCTCCGGGGGACTTCCAGCGGGATCGAAGTCCTCAACCTCAGAATTCCTGTCTGCTCCATAGAGAAGAATTTGTTGTTATTTGCTCGTTACAGTAAAGAAGTTTCCCAACAGGAGGTGTGTCTTGTGCATTTCATTTCTACCGCGGTAGTTCCTCCTACAAGTATACAGCTTCTCCCCTCCCCTGCCCAGCAACACAGTGTGATCATATAGTATACAGCTTCTCCCCCTCCCCTGCCCAGCAACACAGTGCAGAGCAGAGGGCTCCTTCCTTACTCTTGGAGTAGGCCGTGAGGTAGTTTGGTGGTTCCCGCAGTGACCCACGGAGGCGCAGTCGGAACAACGACCGTCCGGTCAGACACGAATATTAGACACAACCGGTACAGGGTGGGACTCCTGCGTTCGGTTGAGGTTCCCCGCCTCGAGTTGACCACTCAGCGTATTGCTACTGTAATTCACATTAATAAAGTACGAAAGAAACCAATTGTCTCCTTATTGCCGCTCTACAAGCTTCTCCCCCTCCCCTGCCTAGCAACACAGTGTGATCATATAGTATACATCTTCTCCCCCTTCCCTGCTCAGCAACACAGTGTGATCATATAGTATACAGCTTCTCCCCCTTCCCTGCCCAGCAACACAGCCTGATCATATAGTATACAGCTTCTCCTCCTACCCTGCCCAGCAACACAGCCTGATCATATAGTATACAGCTTCTCCCCCTCCCCTGCCCAGCAACACAGTGTGATCATATAGTATACAGCTTCCATTCCCGACTGTGTATTCAACTGGTGATATCTCCGGTTGTGTCACAGCTTCCATCCTGTCATGAAAGATTAGAATCTTCTCTTTCATATGCCACCAGCAGTGGCGGATTATCATATAGGCGTTTCGGGCGGCCGCCCGGGGCCTGAGGCTCCCAGGGGGCCCATGGCAGCCCGAACCGCACATCTTCTCATAAATCTATTCAGCGCGCTAGCGCTGCTAACTGCCGAAGATGAGGAGGAGCAGGGAATTGGCCGGGAAAGGGGTAGGACACTCCTCCCTGACAAGTGCGGGCCGCCGCCATTGAGTAACAGAACAGTGACGGACGGCTGTTCTGTTACTCCAAAGCAGCAAGAGAAGAGCCGGGCGGGCGGTCACCGGCGCTGAGGTCAGTACAGGCTTATCCTCCTGGTTCCCGACCGCTGGCTGTATTTTTACCGCCAGCGGTCAGGGACGGGTCCTTAAAACACGAGCCATAGACTTTCTACGGCTCGGGTTTTAACTTGCTGCCCGCGCGATCGGGCAGCTGAATGTCGGGTCTCCAGCTGTCAGTGACTGCCGGGGACCCTGAGGAGAAGATAGGAGCAGCTTTCGCTGCTTCTGTCTTCTCTGATCTCTTTTACACAGCGCTCAATGAACGCTGTGTAAAGGAATAGAGACAGCAGCAGCGGCGCTGTCTCTATTCCTCCCGGTGATCATGTGACTGGTCACATGATCGCCGGGTGCCGTTAGTGGCAGACTGTTGCTGGGTCTTACTAGACCCAGCACAGCCCTATTAGTGACAATCGTCACTGTGAGAGGGCTGATTTCCCCTGTAACTGGGGCTGCTGTGCAGCTCCAGTTACAGTGGAAAAACATGGTGTAAAACAAAGAAAAAAAATATATAAAGTTCCCCAAAGGTCTTTTTTGACCTTTGAGGAACAGACCATAGTAATAAAAAATAGTAAAGTGCAAAAAAAAATGTAATAATAAATACACATAAAATACCCACCCCAAAAAAAACGTTCCCCCCCGCCAATGATTGTTGTAACGCTACCGCTGACCCAATTACCCTCATATAGACATGTAATATATTAAAATTTACGGTAGACAAGGTCTATTTTAGGGTAAAACTATGTTATTACCAAAAAAAAATAGCTGAAACGTAAAAAAGCTTATTTTTTTACTATTATTTTCAAACTTTATGAATAAAAATTCTAAAATAGCAAAAAAGGTGTGTATAAAAACGCTAAAAAAACGAAACCTGCATTGTCTACGGAAAAAACGTCGCAAAAATCACGTCGGTTTTATTTTTTTTTAATAAAAATGTGTGTTTGGGGCAACTTTGTAATTACGTTTTATTAAAAAATATTTGCACTTTTTGAGATATAGCTGCTTTGTATTCTGTATCCGTCAGGTCAGCAGGACTGACGGGATCAGTGAAACGGGCCCTGCGCTAAATTATAATCTTAAATGTGATAGATTTGAGGTGGATCCTGCGTGTCACTGATCCTGTCAGTCCTGCTGACCTGACGGATACAGGATACAAAGCAGCTGTATCTCAAAAAGTAAAAATATTTTTTAATAAAATCAATCAATCACACTGATACACACACATACGATATATATATATATATATATATATATATATATATAATATAAAGTTTTTAAATGTGTACATAACCTTGTGGCACTATATACAAGGGGGAGCGCTGTGAGGCACTATATACAAGGGGGAGCGCTGTGAGGCACTATTTACAAGAGTGAGCGCTGTGAGGCACTATATACAAGGGGGAGCGCTGTGAGGCACTATATACAAGGGGGAGCGCTGTGAGGCACTATATACAAGAGTGAGCGCTGTGAGGTACTATATACAAGGGGGAGCGCTGTGAGGCACTATATAAAAGGGGGAGCGCTGTGAGGCACTATATACAAGGGGGAGCGCTGTGAGGCACTATATACAAGGGGGAGCGCTGTGAGGCACTATATACAAGAGTGAGCGCTGTGTGGCACTATATACAAGGGGGAGCGCTGTGTGGCACTATATACAAGGGGGAGCGCTGTGTGGCACTATATACAAGGGGGAGCGCTGTGAGGCACTATATACAAGGGGGAGCGCTGTGTGGCACTATATACAAGGGGGGCTGTGTAGTGCTATCCACAGTGGTATGTGTGTGGCGCTCTTTATAGGGGGGGCTTTTTGGTGCTATTTACAAGAGGGGGAGGGCTGTGTGGCGCTCTCTACAGGGGGGCTGTATGGCACTATCTATAGGGGGCTGTGTGTAACGCTCTCTACGAGGGGGATGTGTGATATATAGAGGGGGCTGTGTATGGCGATATCTATGGGGGTGTGTAATATCTACAGGGGCTGTGTGTGGCACTATGTACAGGGGGCTGTGTGTATGTGGTGTTTTACAGTGTGTGGTATTATATTCAGGCGCGCAGTGTTTGGTGCTATTATATTTAGGGGTACGGTATGTGGCACCATGATAACTTTATTTTCGTTTATAGGTGTGGAAATGTTGGAAAAGTGAGGAGACGTCTGAGTGGCAAATTCTGCAGAAATGAGTCATGGCCGGGAGAAATCGTCATGAGCGCTGGACCGGATGGAGAAGAAAAGAGGAAAAAAACTACTAGAATCTGAGACATCGTCACCTGTGAGTCACTAGATTTATAGAGAATCTGTCACCTCTCCTGACATGTTTATTATAGGAAATCCTTGTATTTCACAAAAAGTCTTTCTGCAGTCTAGGACTGATAGACAATTCCCCTTGTCAGGAGGTTGTGTCCCTGCACAGTGTGATACTGTCAGTATGTAGGGACACCGCGCTGTGACAAGGGAAATCGTAACACTGTTAATGCTTGCCCAAAAAGGTAGTGTTAAAAATAGTTACAGCGTGGCAGGGCGGCGGTGAGGAAGGGGGGCCCAAGTTTGGGTAACAGCCCAGGGCCCATGGTCTACTTAATCCGCCACTGGCCACCAGAACCGCTGTTCTCCACAGTCCGAGATACAGCTGTTTGAAGTGATCCCCCTTCCTTCCAGACTCAGTCTCTCACACTGTGTGAAGCAGCTTCATGCTGATAGGACAGGTCAAAGGCTAGTATAGCCTCATTTACATATTTAGAAAAAGGTCATAACTTTTAGCATAATAAACGTTTTGGGACACAATTTTCACTAGTGTTATCAGTGTGACAGTGCCTATTAGATTAGCTAGGAGATAGGGCATTACTAAACTAGTGACAGATCCTCTTTAATTTACCAGGATAACACAGATAGAGGTCCAAATGTGTTTATTTGACAAATCAATGGATGAACTGTGTTTCCTAAAGGTCATAAAACTGTTCTTATTTAGCATGATTATTCCCTACTCACGCTCTGTGCACTAACAGAAATACTGGTCACATAGAGGAATAAACCAAATGTTACATATTTGTGGGGGAGCAGTGTGAATGTAAGAATCAGAACTACCAGAAGGACTAATCCAAAATAAAGGGGAGAAATACGCACACTACTTCTGCTGTGGCAGTACACAATCAGAGTCCAGCTTTCATCTTCTAAACTTTACTGTGAACATTATAACAAATACTAGGTTGGTTGCTATGGGCATACCTCCCAACTGTCCCGATTCCGGCGAAACAGTCCCGGTTTCTCACCGCTGTCCCGCCGTCCCGGCCGGTCTTGAAAATGTCCCGCTGGGCGCTGCATCAAAACAGCTGATCGCTGCTGACTGCAGCAGCGATCAGAAGAAGGCAGGAGTCTTGCGGCGGTGTTCTCACTGGGATCGATGCCGGCCCGGGAGTGGACCAGTCCAGTCACCTGACCTGTCATCTGACCTCACCGGTCAAGTGACTGGACTGGTCCACTCCCGGGCTGGCATCGACACCAGTGAGAACGCCGCTGCAAGACTCCTGCCTTCTTCTGACGGTGAGTGAAAGCAGAGTGCATGTGAGGAGGATGAGGAGGGTCTATTTTTGCTCCCTGTAGGAGTCGGAATGCCCAATCCCCGACCGGGGATTGGGGATTCCGCTACAGGAGAAGTTAGTGACTACACTGTCCATATATGGACACAGCTACATCACTCACTTCTGAAGCGGAATCCCCGACCTTATGGCCGGGGATTCCGCTACAGGAAAGTGAGTGACTACACTGTCCATATATGGATACAGTGACGTCACTCACTTCTGAAGCAGAATCCCCGACCCTGTGGCCGCGGATTCCGCTACAGAAGAAGTGAGTGACCAAACTGTCCATATATGGACACAGTGACGTCACTCACTTCTGAAGCGGAATCCCCGACCCTGTGGCCGGGAATTCCTCTCTAGGAGAAGTCAGTGACTACACTGTCCATATTTCGACATTGAAGTCAGTGACTTCTCCTGGAAGGGGGGGGGGTGGGTGCAACCTACAGGGGGCTGTGTGGCATTACCTACAGGGGACTTGGTGGCATTACATACAGGGAGCTGGGTGACATTACCTGCAGGGGGCTGGGTGGCATTACATAGAGGGGGTACAGGGGGCTGGGTGGCATTACCTGCCGGGGGCTGGGTGGCATTACCTGAAGAGGGCTGGGTGGCATTACGTGCAGAGGGCTGGGTGGCATTACATACAGGGGGCTGGGTGGCATTACGTGCAGAGGGCTGGGTGGCATTACATACAGGGGGCTGGGTGGCATTACCTGCCGGGGGCTGGGTGGCATTACCTGCAGGGGGCTGGGTGGCATTACATACAGAGGGCTGGGTGGCATTACATACAGGGGGCTGGGTGGCATTACCTTCAGGGGGCTTGGTGGCATTACCTTCAGGGGGCTGGGTGGCATTACCTTCAGGGGGCTTGGTGGCATTACCTTCAGGGGCTGGGTGGCATTACCTTCAGGGGGCTCGGTGGCATTACATAGAGGGGGCTGGGTGGCATTACCTTCAGGGGGCTTGGTGGCATTACCTTCAGGGGCTGGGTGGCATTACCTTCAGGGGGCTCGGTGGCATTACATACAGGGGGCTGGGTGGCATTACCTGCAGGGGTCTGAGTGGCATTACCTGCAGGGTGCTGGGTGGCATTACCTACAGGGGGCTGGGTGGCATTATCTACAGAGGGAAGTGTTTGGCAACAAATTTAAATGAAATTCATCCGATTCTAAAACGGACAGGGAAAAAAACGGATGCAAAACGGGTCAAAATCGGCCATTAAAAACGGCAACACGGTCCGGAATGGAATCGGAACAAATGCAAAACGGCCGGGAAAAATGGCCCAAAACGGCCCTGAAAAATGTCCCAAAACGGCCGTTTTTATCGGCCGACACTCGGACCCTGTCGTGTGAATAAGACCTAAGGGGCTGTGTGTTGCGCTACATACAGGGGGGCTGTGTCTGTAGCTGTCTACAGGGGGCTGTGTCTGGAGCTATCTACAGGGGGGCTGTGTGTGGAGCTACCTACTGGGGGGTTGTGTGTGGAGCTATCTACAGGGGGGCTGTGTCTGGAGCTATCTACAGGGGGGCTGTGTCTGGAGCTATCTACAGGGGGGCTGTGTCTGGAGCTATCTACAGGGGGGCTGTGTCTGGAGCTATCTATAGGGGGGCTCTGTGTGGAGCTATCTACAGGGGGACTGTATATGGCACTATGTACAGGGGGGCTGTGTGTGGAGCTATCTACATGGGGGCTGTATCTGGAGCTATCTACAGGGGGACTGTATCTGGAACTATCTACAGGGGGCTGTGTGTGGAGCTATCTACAGGGGGCTGTGTGTGGCACTATGTACAGGGGGCTGTATCTGGAGCTATCTACAGGGGGGCTGTGTCTGGAGCTATCTACAGGGGGGCTGTATCTGGAACTATCTACAGGGGGCTGTGTCTGGAGCTATCTACAGGGGGGCTGTATCTGGAGCTATCTACAGGGGGGCTCTGTCTGGCGCTATCTACAGGGGGCTGTGTCTGGCACTATCTACAGTGGGGCTGTGGGTGGAGCTATCTACAGGGGGGCTGTATCTGGAGCTTTCTACAGGGGGGGGGTGTCTGGAGCAATCTACAGGGGGGCTGTATCTGGCGCTATGTACAGGGGGCTCTGTGTGGAGCTATGTACAGGGGGCTGTGTCTGGCGCTATGTACAGGGGGGCTGTGTGTGGAGCGATCTACAGGGGGGCTCTGGTTGATGATTTTTCTATTGACCGGTAGCAGAGTTACACAACTGGAAAAAAAATCCCCATCATGTAACTCTGCTACCTGTCAATTGAAAAGTCATCCACCACAGGGTCTCCCTCTTGATTTTCATTGTTCTCAGCCTTTTGGTTTGTCCTGCAGCTGCCGCCGTGATGAGCAAATGTTATATTCAAGATAGGAAAAGTAACACAAAGACGATATAACCGGATCCATAATATCTGTGATATCCAGACAGTCTAGAGATCCGCAGTGACAATGTGCGCTTGTTATTTACAGAAGGATCTGGCCGCGATTTGATGTGTTTATGCCGGATATTGGGCGTGGCTAGGGGCGTGGCTTTAAATGACCCTCTTTTCCGAATTCAAAAGTTGGGAGGTATGGCTATGGGTAGATCTGGGTATAACATATTTAGTTATGATCAAACCCTGCATTTGTCACTGTTGGTCTGCTTCCCAAGGCCGCGTTATGTTGCTCCCTGAACAGTGTTTGGTCCGGGAAATATGGCCGACATACAGTTCGTATCTCACGGCCGTGTGAAGCATGCCTTAGGTTTTGTTCACATGTGCGTCAGGGCTTTTCTGTTGTACTGCTCTGTCATAGGAGCAGAGCAACGAAAACCAGGAACAGAAGGAGCCTCCTAACAGAGCCTTCAATGCAGATGTAAAAAGGGCCTTAACTTTGAAAGGGAAAGATGTATGATTTCTTGTACTTTTTGCATTATACTTTTGGGGATGGTGACTGACTCCATCTTAGTCATACATTCCTCCTACCTGTCCAAGGTTGTGCTTAAAGAGTATAGAGTGGAGCTGGTTCCTATCTATCCGGAGTAGATTTTGTATGCCTAGGTCCAAGAGAAAGATTTAAGTCTCTTGTTCAACATGTATAGTGGGGTGGAATTTATTAAGACTGGCGTTTTATAAGCCAGTCTTAAAATACAGTGCGTCGAAGTGAAATGTGACAAATTTTTCAAGAGGGCCTTAAAAATTTCTTCAAAATTGGCACATCTCAGGCAGTCCTAAATACAGAAAATGAAATCTACGCCTGCTGTAAAGGATTTGCCAGACACAGCTTCTGTGTCAACGCCCGTGGGCAATCAGTCTGCACCTGCTCCTATGTCTGTGAGACTGACTCCATCTTCCACCACTCAGGATGGCAGGCTTAGGAGTGGGAGAGCCTATCACAGCCTGGCCAGACGGAGCTAGTTCCCGCCCACTGTCTATTTATACCTGCCTTTCCTGTTCCTCCTTTGCCTGTGATTCTTCTATGCTTGTTTCCTGGCTTGCTGCTGCTGCTTGTACTACTCATCCTCTGCTTGTTATTGACCTTGGCTTTCTGACCACTCTCCTGCTCAGCGTTTTGTACCTCGTTCTCTCCTGGTTTGACTCGGCTCGTTCACTACTCTTGTTGCTCACGGTGTCTCCGTGGGCAGCCAGCTGCCCCGTTTCCCTAGCTTCTGTGTACCCTTGTCCGTTTTGTCTGTCTAGCACTTACTGAGCGTAGGGACCGTCGCCCAGTTGTACCCCGTCGCTTAGGACGGGTCGTTGCAAGTAGGCAGGGACTGAGTGGCGGGTAGATTAGGGCTCACCTGTATGTCTCCCTACCCTGTCATTACACCTGCTATGAACAGGCGTAGATTTGCGCAACAATTTGCGACATTTTCTGCTTTTAAAAATGATAAATCTGTCGTTAACTGGCTGGCCCAGCCCCGCAGCTAACCCCGTCCACTTTTCTTGTCACTTTTCACAAGTGGCGAGAGGAAAGAAGAGTCGCAAATTTTGGTCGAGTAAAAATGATAATACATTCCCCCCAATGTTTAGTCAAGGGACCATCTGAATGAGGTTGCCTTGTTGTGGCAGGTGGGCCCACATAATTTGATCAAAATGTGCACTCAGAACCTCACATTTATAAGTATAGTCAATATAGTAGTAATGCAATTTAAAGTAATAAAAATAGAAATGCACACATCTTAGTGCACGCAGGGTGCTGCTGTATGTTTGTGTTGTGATATTAGCACTTTGGGTTTCTGTATCAGATGAAAATAGGCCCATAGTAGCCAGTCAGAGTTCAGCTTTCCTCTTTTGAACCATACTGGGAAAAGAAAAAAGAAAAACTAGATCGCTATAGTTGGCTACTATGGGCAGATATGGATATAAGATATTTAGTTATGATCGGACCTTGCATTTGTCACTGTTAACTGTGTAAGGAAAAACAGTATGTATGATTTGCTATTTTCTAACTTAGATAAAAAGCTGTTCATGATAATATATAAAACATACCCGGTCCACTTGGCATAAGGTAGCAGCAAAGACGCATCACTATATTGGAAAGTTGAACAGATGAAGGACAGCAGCCAATAAAATGGTAAAACACCCTACTGTGAGGAAGCTGTGTAAACAACCAAAAGCAAATACTTGAACATGAATGTTTCAGGAAAGCTGCTCATAACTCTATAAACACAAAAATCAAAATCTATTACCTGGTGTGCTCTAGATATGCAAGCAGCCAATAAAGACGACTTGCCTCTTCCAGGCTCTGAAACTATCTGGTACAGAGGGATCGTCCATTCAGCAGAGTCATTATTTTCCAGCATTAGGCGATCAACTTGATCCATGTGTAGGAACTCTAGAACCCTCTGTACCTCAACATCCCGACCCAGAAACAGTTGCTGCTTTTGATGAAGAAAGATACGATGTTGAACTAATTCTGTATCTTCCCTACAGAGAAATAAAGACACTATGAGCATTGCAAGAGAAATGTATGCTTTATTCTTCTCCCTCATGCTCCGATCTATTACAACATTTTTCTTAGAAAAACAGGTAGGAAAATGGAGTTGCAAACTGCTAGTAATAATGAGATCTTACCACAACAATACTAGTATAAAGCTATGATCACATCTCATTTTTTCCTTCCGTACGGAGGAGTCCCGAAGTATACTTCCAACAGAAGGCACCAACAGTGGAATACGTCGCCTGAACTCCCCGGGTACATCGCTACTTTAAGCGCTGAGCCCGGGGAAGCCCCTGATATCACTGTCCATATATGGTTATGCGGTTTGTGATGCCGAAATCCTCGGCTAGAGTGTCGGCAACGCTCTGGCCAGGGACTCCGCTTCTGGAGGAGCCCCTGGCGTCACTGTCCATATATGGACAATGATGTTAGGGGCTTTGAGATGCCGTATTTCCTGGCCAGAGCCTCAGCATTGCTCTGGCTGAGCATTCCCTGAGGTTACTGTCCATATATGGACAGTGAAGTCAGGGGATTTAAACTACGTAGTCCCCAATCACAGTATTGGAAGGGCTCCGGCCGAGGACTCCAGAACTGGAGGAGGACAGTACCCCCAGGGGCTTCTCCAGTTCCAAAGTCCTCGGCCAGAGCACTACAGATGCTCTGGTCTGGAACTCCGAAGTAAAAAAAGTTCTTGACACCACTGTCCATATATGGACAGTGACGTCAGGGGCTTCTCCAATCCTGGAGTTCGTGGCCAGAGCGCTACCGATGCTCTGGCCTGGGACTCCCTAGTTAAAAGTTCCTGACATCACTGTCAATACATAGACAGTGATGTCAGAGGCTTCCTCAGGGCTGACATTTCTGGGCTAAGTCCTACCTGATGCTCTTCTCGGGGATTTCAGCCCTGGGAAAGCTCCCCAAGTCATACGTAACAGTGGCATCCGTCGCACATAGGCTCCCATGTAAAAAAAATTGTATACCGCACAGTAACCGTTCTTATTGCGAGATCCCCCAGGATGGAAAGCCTTATGGACACATTTAGCGTGTACGCAGGTAGATTTCCCAATGTGAACATAGGGCCAAAACAAGATGTGAACATAACTGTTGTGTTATGTGTACAGGGCCTGTGAGCACATGACCATGTAGGTAGGTCTTCAAAGTTAGTGAGTGTGCTTTAGGGAAGATGATAAATCTATATTTAGCAGGTGTTTGGCACCAGAGGACGGGTGTCAGACGTATGCCCATGCGGAGCACAAACCGCCCATGCGGAGCACAAACCCCCCATGCAGGGGTGTGGGCTGGTGAGGTATGTTGCAGTGGCTGCTGCAGCAGTAAAGTGCAGCTGTACATCCCACTAGAGAAGCTGCTATCCAGAGGCTGCTGCATCCAAGAACTGATGATGATATGAGACAGAGAGTGGGCAGCAGAAAAGAGCTGGTCAGCAGGAACACCAGAGACTGCAGAGGCACTGGGCAGGCAGCTGTGGAGAGATGCCACTCATGAGACAGAGCAATGGACAGAGGTCTGCATTGATGGCTGCTATGTAGCAGTAAAGGGACGAATGAGAAGTGGTGAAGGACTGTGTGCTGCCTATGGGACAGAGCCAAGAGCCCAGGCTGCTACAGTGGAGGGCATGGTATGGAGCAGCTAAGTATGTAGGGGCTGCTGAGTGCGACACAGAGACTTTAGTGACGCTGGTGGTCTATGCTAATGAGGAGCAGGCAAGTCGGTGTTGGACAATTGGTCAGCGTCATACACTCCTCTATACAATGCCCACTTGGTCTAAAGTAAAAACATGCCCTCTTGGGCATTAAAAATCGAATTAGCATAAAGCTAAAAATCGCTCATAAAGTGGTAAAAATAGATCGTTTTTCTAAAAAAAAAAGCACTGCTGTCACCTACATTACAGCGCCCATCTCCTTATGTAGGAGATAGGCCACTTATAATGTGGTGACAGAGTCTCTTTAAATCCATCCTTTTTTTTCTAACACCCATGATAAATGGATGGAAACGGATGACAAACGGCTATTAAAAACGGACAGATGGACTGGAAATGGATGAAAAATTGGAGACACACTGATGCAAAAGGGCCATGAAAAACTGACAGTTGATGAGTTTTTAAAGGCCATTTTTTTTCCACTGTCGTGTGAATGTAGCCTTAAACTTGGCTTTACAGCACTATGCAGCAGTAATTGCTGAATGGCACTTCAGCAGCACTACTCCTTACAAATAGTCAACAGCCCGCGCACTGAACCTAGTTAGGTGGGAAAAGACACCTTCTTAGAAACCTTCTACTTAGCACCACTCCCAGCGGCAATACACTCCAACATGCTGTTCGGCCTGTTTCTCCTGGTGCCAAATACCTTAAAGCTACAGCAGCCATCATTGCCTGTAGCAGAACTAAATTACAATATACAGTACAAATAACAAATGACCATGCAATACACAGCAGAAATATGTATTCCTCCGGAACGCCTACCCTGCATTTAAAGAAACAGTAAACTTTACATGTTACTTCCGGCAATATACACAATGCAAAATAAATATGCAGGTGACCCTTTAAAGGAATTGTCACAGAATGAAAAAAAAATAAAAATCAGGCATAATATAGTGCATGACAATTTCTTTCTAACCGAGCTAGAACCAGCCCTGTACCTTACATGGATGAAGACATCTCTCCATTCATTGCTCTGCTAGATTTTCTTCATGCTGGAAACTCAGGGGCATGTCTTTTCACCTGCAGCTCCTCCCCCTCCCTGTCATAACTTATATAGGCAGATTGTTCTGCTTCACTGCCTCTGCCTCCTCTCTAGGAGAACCTTTACAAATACCCCCTATTACATGTCTCTTTAGAGGGAGAGCCCAGCCCAATATAACTGAAGAAGACAAGTTGTGTTTGTAAATGAATGCTTCTTCTCTACTTCTTTACTTCTTTACTGACAAGCAGAGAAGACATTTTCTATTGGCTTGTGGCAGTTGGAGAGTGGAACGGAGTGTGTGCGTCCTCCCTCATTCAGCTCAGTAGGAGGACGTGCACATTAGTATACAGATTTAACACTAGAGACGCAATTATAATGAAGTAAAGCGAGTATCTCACACCTGGAGCATTTTTGTAACATGAGGTAAATGACAAAATTAATAACATTTTAATGCTGAATTATACTGCTATAACATTTAATAGTGGGACAACCCCTTTAAGGATGGGGGTCACTCACATTCTCAAACTATTTCAGGTGTATGTCCTAGTATAAATTAGATATTACCGCAACAACCTCAGGTATATATGCATATCCAAGCATCTTACCAGGAAATCTGTCCTTTCTGTGTTGTACTTTCTGAACGTTCTGGAAATGTTAGAAGAATTCTCTTTTTAAGAAACTCTAGAATCCATAAGGAGAATTCTGAGGAAAAACCCAATTTCACCTAAAAACATAAAATAAATAAATCATGATATACCCTTCACAAGTCTTTTTTCTCAGTCAGCTGTACAATAATAAAAGCAGTCTTCCACGATTGAGTAGAAGTACAAATAAGTTAAAATTTGGCACACCAGTAAGCTCTTCATGCCATGTGATGTAAGCCAGTTGGACTTATATAAGGGATATGTTCACAATTTTAGAGTTTATGTAGTATATAGTATTTATGGCACTGGCATGAAGGGGAGGAGCTGATTGAGCTTCCACCGCCATAAGGGCTCTAACCTGCAAAAAAGCCCATATTTGGTGCATACCAAATAGCCAGGGACATTGTAAACTCCCCACAATGGCCCTACTGGTCTTTGGACCACTATTTGTTAAGAAGCGGACCTCCTCCCTTTGACGAACAGGCCAAGTTGGAAGATAGCTCAAATAAGACAAGTTCAATGTCACTTACTTAGGTTAGGAACCCACTTAAAAAAGGTTGCCTTGTTGTGGCAGGTGGCATTTGATCAAAATGTGTGCTAAGAACCTCACATTTCTAAGTAATCATAGCAGTAATGCAAAATTATCTAAAGTGCATTTGGTAGTCTTAGCGTTCGCAGAGTGCTGCTGCACATAGTGGACCAAGAAAACCGTTTCAGACGCAACAATCTGAGATTAGTGGGTCTCCCAGAATCGGTGAAAGTGTTGGAGTTGCAGCTACTCTGTGAAAAAGAGAAACCCAGAGGCCTAGGTCTTTATCGTCATTGCAGGGTGGAGTGAGCACACCGCATAGGCCAAGACAACAACAGCCTTCAAAATTGGGTTCAGATGCCTTTCCAAAACAATCCTGTCAGGTCATCATGAAGTTCTTCAAAAGACAAAGGGGACATCTTGAGAGCCTACTAAAAAAAGAGCTCAACCACTTACTTTTAGAGGTGAAAATATTATTATTTGAAGAATATTGAGCTAAGGTAGCATCGAAAAGATGAGCCTCCAGAGAGACATGATCATTACTTTATATTTGCACCTCATTGGAAATGCTATCACCACTACAATTATTTTGTATTCTTATGTTTCGCTACACAGTAACCTGATGGTCCGGATGAGAATTATACTTTCTCTGATTACTAGTGTTTTATTTCTGTGATAACAACTTGTTAATTCAAAATTCCTCAATAAAAATCTATTGAAAGTCAATGTTTTATAATCGCAGAGTGAAATTTAAGCTCCTGCCTCCAGCAGCATAAAAGGTTTTCTTTGACAAGAAGGGGTCAAAACATCTTCTATTCACCAGGAGATTAGTACTACTACATTGCTCATCGAAAACAAGCGAAACTCCCATACAAGCACATCTTGGGACACCGGAGACCTAGCCCCAACAAAAGACAGATCCCTTCCCAGACATCCAGGAAGGTCGGTATCCAGTGAAAATTATTTTCATTATGGTGGTCACGTGTGAGTAGAATTAACCACTTGCGAACCGCCCATAGACTATAAACGTCCGGGCGGTCCGCAATTAGCTCTGCAGGGACATTCCAGAACGCCCGGCAGATTTATACTGTTTGCCACTCTGCAGTCACATTTAGCTCCGTGATACAGCTGTCTCTAGACAGCTGACATTATGGAGCTCTGCCCAGAGACCAATCAGTGTGGTCTCTGGGCATGTGATCATCGTGACAACATGTCACAATGATCACAATACTTTCCCCGTCGGCGGCGCTTCCCCATCCTCGCACCACCCAACCTCACTATTGTAAGTAGAACATCACTATTTTAAGTAGATCCAGCAGCAGTGCATATTTAGTTATATATAGTGTTTTAGGTGGCATTGGTGTTCGCAGAGTGGTGTCGCCATTTTCTTGTGTATTGTTTTGCAGTCACAGGCGTACTTCATTTGGCTGGGATGTGCTGATCAAATTTTCTTGTGTATTATTGATCTGTATATATCTGTGAGTCTATCTATCTATCTATCTATCTATCTATCTATCTATCTATCTATCTATCTATCTATCTATCTGTATGTATCTATCATCTATGTCATATCTATGTATCTGTGTATCCATCTATGTATCTATCCATCTATGTATCTATCCATCTATGTATCTGTGTATCTATCCATCCATCCACCCACCCATACATCCATCTATCTGTGCGTATACATCTGTGTATCTATATATCTACAGTGGATATAAAAACTCTACACACCCCTGTTAAAATGCCAGGTTTTTGTCATGTCAAAAAATCAGTTGAAAAACAAACTGAAATCATTTAAAAACAACAAAACTAAAATAATGTGGTTGCATAAGTGTGAACACCCTCTTATAATTGGGGATGTGGTTGTGTTGGGAATTAGCCAATCACATTTAAACTCATGTTAAATAGTAGTCAGTACACAGCTGCCATTATTTAAAGTGATTCTGAGTATCCCCATATAAAGTTCAGCAGTTCTATTCGTATTTTCCTGACATTTACTTTGTTGCATGTGAAAGCAAAAGCCATGGTCCGTAAAGAGCTTACATCAAATCAAAGGGATCTGATTGTTGAAAGGCATCAGTCAGGAGAAGGGTACAAAAGAATTTACAAGGCATTAGATATACCATGGAACACAGTGAAGATGGTCAGCAAGAAGTGGATTACATTTGGCACAAGAGAGACATTACCAAGAACTGGACGTTCCTCAAAACTTGATGAAGACAAGATGAAAATTGGTCCGGGAGGCTACCAAGAAGCCTAGAGCAACATTAAAGGAGCTGCAGGACTTTCTGGCAGGTATTGGTTGTGTAGTGCATGTGACAAAAATCTGCCGTATTCTTCATATGACTGGGCTGTGGAGTAGGGAGGCTATATTTTGCAAGGACCTACATCAAGTCTGCCGAAAGAATGTGGGAAAACATATTATGGTCTGATGAGACCAAGGTTGAACTTTTTGGTCATAATTCCAAAAGGTATGTTTGGCGCAAAGCCAACACTGCACACCATCAAAAGAATACAATACCCACAGTGAAGCATGGTGGAGGCAGAATTATGCTTTGGGGCTATTTTTCTGCAGCTGGAACTGGGGCTTTAGTCAAGGTGGAGAGAATTATGAACAGTTCCAAATATCAGTCAATATTGGCACAAAACCTGCAGGCCTCTGCTAAAAAGCTGAAGATGAAGAGGAATTTCACCTTTCAGCACGACAAGGACACAAAGCATACCTCCAAATACATAAAAGAATGGCTTCACCAGCAGATCAAAGTTTTGGAATGGCCCTGCCAGAGCCCACAGCTGAATCCCATTGAAAATCTGTGGGGTAACCTGAAGAGGGCTGTACACAGAAGATGCCCTCGCAATCTGACAGATTTGTAGCGCTTTCGGAAGGAAGAGTGGACAACAATTGCCAAGTCAAGATGTGCTCTGCTGATAGACTTCTGCCCAAAAAGACTGAATGCTGTCATAAAGTCAAAGGGTAATTCAACAAAGTATTAGTTTAAGGGTGTGCATATTTATGCAACCACATAATTTTTGTTTTTTACTTTTCCACCCTAAAAGATTTCGGTTTGCTTTTTAATACAATTGTACAGATTATAGGTGACATTAAAGTTGGAAAAAGTTCGGAAATTATTCATCTTGGACTGATTTTGTAGCATGACAAAAACCTGGCATTTTAACAGGGGTGTGTAGACTTTTTATATCCACTGTATGTATGTATGTATGTATGTATGTATCTATCTATCTATCTATCTATCTATCTATCTATCTATCTATCTATCTATCTATCTATCTATCTATCTATCTATCTATCTGTATATCTAACTGTGTGTATGTATGTATGTATGTATGTATGTATCTATCTTATCTATCTATATCTATCTATCTGTTTGTCTATCCTCTACCTATCTATATATCTATCATCTGTGTCATATCTATCTCTCATATATATTGATATATAGTATAGTTTTATGCTGGGACCACACGGCGACTTTGGCGGCGACACAAGTTGCACGGCCAAAGATCACTATGTTCCGTAGCCTACATGGCAAGTCATGACAGTGAAAGTGGTCGCGGTATATCGTCTTCCTGACAGGCTTCTATTAAGCAGGGCTTAGTAGGAGCACAAAGATGGCGGACCTGGGGGCCTTCATCAGCCATAACAACCATCGCCACACCGCGATTGCATTGCGGGGGGGCGTGATGAGCTGCTAGAGGGGGTCGCCCCCTCTATCTAACGATTTAAATGTCACGGTCGCTATTGACCGCGACATTTAACGGGTTAAACGAGCGGGATCGCGCTCGTGGGTGATTCCACTCGTTACTGTGAAGTGTCGGCTGTAACATACAGCCGACACCCGCATCGTATGAAGCGGGTTCACTCCGTGAGCCCGTTCCATACTTCCCCTACCTGGCTATGACGTATGGATACGTCAAATGTCGGGAAGGGGTTAAAACGATACGACCAGCAGATGATCGAGCGTTTGCTCGTTCATCTGCTGATCGTTCCCTTGTTTACATAGGGCAATTATCGGCAACGAGTGTTCTATGAACGCTCGTCTGCCCTATAATAAACCAGTGTAAAACCCCCTTTAGGCAAGTTGTATTTTTGAGGATTAATTTTATTATTGAACAACTACAGTGCTGTCGGTCAATATAAAACGTTAATAAACCTCAAACCTTAACCCCTTAGTGTCTAAGCCTGTTTTGACCTTAAAGAGGCTCTGTCACCAGATTTTGCAACCCCTATTTGCTATTGCAGCAGATAGGCGCTGCAATGTAGATTACAGTAACGTTTTTATTTTTAAAAAACGAGCATTTTTGGCCAAGTTATGACCATTTTTGTAGTTATGCAAATGAGGCTTGCAAAAGTCCAAGTGGGTGTGTTTAAAAGTAAAAGTCCAAGTGGGCGTGTATTATGTGCGTACATCGGGGCGTTTTTAATACTTTTACTAGCTGGGCGCTCTGATGAGAAGTATCATCCACTTCTCTACACAACGCCCAGCTTCTGGCAGTGCAGACACAGAGCGTGTTCTCGAGAGATCACGCTGTGATGTCACTCACAGGTCCTGCATCGTGTCAGACGAGCGAGGACACATCAGCACCAGAGGCTACAGTTGATTCTGCAGCAGCATCGGCGTTTGCAGGTAAGTAGCTACATCGACTTACCTGCTAACGTCGATGCTGCTGCAGAATCAACTGTAGCCTCTGGTGCTGATGTGTCCTCGCTCGTCTGACACGATGCAGGACCTGTGAGTGACGTCACAGCGTGATCTCTCGAGAACACGGCTGTGTCTGCACTGCCAGAAGCTGGGCGTTCTGAAGAGAAGTGGATGATACTTCTCATCAGAGCGCCCAGCTAGTAAAAGTATTAAAAACGCCCCGATGTACGCACATAATACACGCCCACTTGGACTTTTACTTTTAAACACACCCACTTGGACTTTTGCAAGCCACATTTGCAGAACTACAAAAATGGTCATAACTTGGCCAAAAATACTCGTTTTTTAAAAATAAAAACGTTACAGTAATCTGCATTGCAGCGCCTATCTGCTGCAATAGCAGATAGGGGTTGCAAAATCTGGTGACAGAGCCTCTTTAAGGAACAGACCATTTTTTCAAATCTGACATGTATCACTTGAAGTGGTAATAACTTTGAAATGCTTTTATTTTTTCAAGCGATTCTGAGATTGTTTTGTCGTGACACATTGGACTTTAAGTTAGTGGTAAAATACTCATTCAGTGTTTATTTATGAAAAACACCAAAATTTGAAGAAAACTTTCAAAAATTAGCATTTTTTTTTAAATTTTAATGTATCTGCTTGTAAGACAGATAGTAATACCACACAAAATAGTTACTAGTTTACATTTCCCATATGTCTACTTTATGTTTGAATTGTTTTAACGTCCTTTTTTCTAGGACGTTACAAGGCTTAGGACATTACAAGGCTTAGAACTTTAGCAGCAATTTCTCATGTTTCCAAGAAAGTGTCAAAAACCTCATTTTAGGGATCGGTTCCGTTCTGAACTGGTTTTGAGGGCCTTATATACTATAAACCCCCTATAAATCAACCCATTTTAAAAACTGAGCCACTCAAAGTATTAAAAACAGCATTTAGAATGTTTCTTAACCCTTTAGGCGTTTCACAGGAATTAAAGCAATTTAAAGGTGAAATTTACAAATGTCATTTTTTTTTGCAGAAAATCTGTTTTGATCCATTTTTTTCTGTAATACAGAAGGTTTTACCAGAGAAACGCTACTCAATATTTATTGCTGTTTTTAGAAATATCCCACATGTGGCCCTAGCGTGCTACTGGACGGAAACACCGACCTACGGAGCACCTAGTGGATTTTGGGGCCTTATTTTTATTAGAATATATTTTAGACACCATGTCAGGTTTGAAGAGGTCTTGTGGGGCCAAAACAAAAAAAAACACCCTAAAAAACACACCATTTCGCAAACTACAGCCTTCAAGAAATGTATCAAGGGATATAGTGGGCATTTTGATTAAATTAGAAAAGCAAAAAGGAAGACCCCTAGTGGCTGGCAGGGATAAATGAACAATGAGAAAAGAATGTGCCGAGGCACAGAGGTCCCAATTTCCCAGCCACCATAGAATTGGTGTCAGTAGTAGCAGTTAAAATATAACTTTTATTAATGAATCAAACAGACAGACAACAACAAAAGGTTAAAATTGTATCAAAATATCCCCTGAGGACGTTACTTCTGTAACGAAACATGTCGGGGGGGCTATCGCCATCTTAATAATCACTGACGGCTTAGTCACTTTCTCTCATTGTGTGGGACTGATTTTACGAACGGCAGTCTGCAGCTGCCGAATCAGTCTCTCTCATTGCGTCCAGCGATGTGCTGGGTGCGTGCACTTTGATCCTTACGATACACACGAGCCGTCTTTTGATACAATTTTAACCTTTTGTTGTTGTCTGTCTGTTTGATTCATTAATAAAAGTTATATTTTAACTGCTACTACTGACACCAATTCTATGGTGGCTGGGAAATTGGGACCTCTGTGCCTCGGCACATTCTTTTCTCATTTTGATTAAATTAGGCTCTAAAAATGAAAATCTACGTTTTTTCTAATAAAATGTTGTTTTAGCTCAGATTTTTCCATTTTCACAATAGATAAAGGAGAAAAGGAACCCCAACATTTGTAAAGCAAACTTCTGAGTACGGTAATACCCCATGTGTGGTAATAAACTGCTGTTTGGACCCACGGCAGGGCTCAGAAGCGAAGGAGCGCCATTTGGCTTTTATAATAAAATACTTATAGGAAAAAAGACAGTTTTTAATTTTTTAACTTTTAACTTTTTTATAACTTTTTTTTGTCCCACTATGGGACTTGAAGACCTTCACCTCTCATCTTTATTCTAATACATTGCACTACCCACGTAATGCAATGCATTAAAGCTGTCAGCTATTCACTGACAGCAAGCCTATTAGGCTCCGCCTCTGGGCGGGGCCTAATAGGCTTTCGTATGTGGAAGACCAGGAAGCCACTGTTGGCCTCCGGTTCCCATAGTAACGATCGGCATCCATGAGACCACATCGCAGCGATGCCGGTCTCCCAGGACATGGCACCTGCCCATACTGCCAAAAGTACCAATACCTGGTTTAATAACGACAGTATCACTGCGCTTGATTAGCCAGCAAACTTAGCTGACCTAAACCCCATAGAGAATCTATGGGGTATTGTCAAGAAGAAGATGAGAGACACCAGACCCAACAATGCAGATGAGCTGAAGGCCGCTATCAAAGCAACCTAGGCTTCCATAACACCTCAGCAGTGCCACAGGCTGATCGCCCCCATGCCACGCCGCATTGATGCAGTAATTCATGCAAAAGGAGCCACGACCAAGTATTGAGTGCATATATTGTACATACTTTTCAGTAGGACAACATTTCGGTATTAAAAATCTGTTTGGTTTTTTATTAACTGTTAGCCAAAATCATCAACATTAAAAGAAAAACAATGCTGGAAATAGCTCACTGTGTGTAATGAATCTATATAATATATGCGTTTCACTTTTTGAATTTAATTACTGAAATAAACTAACTTTTTGATGATATTCTAATTCATTGAGAAGAACTAATATATATATATATATATATATATATATATGTACACATATATATATATATGTATATATATATATATATATATATATATATATATAGCAAACAAGAAAGCAGCAGCACTCACACAGAATCGATCGATCGGGTGCCCAGCAAAACGTCCCGATCCTCGGACGTGTAGTAGTATATAAAGAAAGAAAATTTGCAGCACTCCAATGTGAAAAAAGTGGTGGTTTATTCAATCCAAGAACAACAGCAACGTTTCAATCCTGCAATAGGATCTTTATCAAGCCAAGGCTTGATAAAGATCCTATTGTAGGATTGAAACGTTGCTGTTGTTCTTGGATTGAATAAACCACCACTTTTTTCACATTGGAGTGCTGCAAATTTTCTTTCTTTATATATATATATATATATATATATATATATATATATATATATATTGTAGTAGTGCAGCTACTGGACAGTGCAGAAACTGTCAGGTTTTAAGCAACCAGGGAACATGTACAGCAGCAAGGGATTTCTCTGCTGTTGCTTGGGTGTAAAGCCCAGAATAGGGCCTGGTTTGCTGGAGTGTGAAGGAGAGGGGCGGCTTCCACTCCATACAGACAGTCCATGTCTTGGGCTGTCTGATAAGCCTAGTTAGGCTTCACCTGAGGCGGCCGTTTAAGTCAGGTGTGTGCAGTTCACACAGGGCTCTCAGTCTGAAGAAGACAGGCATGCTAGCCTGTGGGAGTCACCAACGTGTAAAGTAAAACTGCCTATGTTTTGAGGTGCTGGGCACAAGGCTCAGTGTCTCGTAGTGAGGGACACTGAATGTGTTAGTTAGAGGCTGGACGGCCTAGGGTTTATTTTGTATGTTATTGTTGTAACACTGCTTGCTGTGGTGAAGACAATAAAGCTAGCTGCGGCTGGTTTAAACTTTTATTCCATGAGTTGGAGTGAACTTTCTATGTGTGCCAACCATCTCACCCTGGAGATGGCGATCCTGTGAGCTAAGTGGTCCCCGAGTTGTCAGAATATATATATATATATAGCGTAGGTTTCCACCTCATAGCGGTCGCCTTGTCGTGGCAGGTGAGCTCACATAATATAATCAAAATGTGTGCTAAGAACCTCCCTATTGTAAGTAGATTTAGCAGTAATACATGTTTTGTTTAATTTTGTTGGAATGTGCTGTTCACATTTTTGTGTTTATGTGATTCGTATATGTGGGGTTAGTGACTGCCTCCATTTTTGATCTTGCACTCCTCTCATTCTGCCCTGGGTGATTTTAATTAGTTTAATGCTGGTTCCTACCATCCCCAAGTATATGTAGGCTTAGTCTCAGATCTGGGTGTATGTGCAGCATAGGTTCCAACCTCTATGAACCTATGCTGCGCATACACCCAGATCTGAGACTAAGCCTACATATACTTGGGGATGGTAGGAACCAGCATTAAACTAATTAAAATTGTCTTGTCGTGGCAGGTGGGCTCACACAATTTGATCAAAATGTGCGCTAAGGACCACCCTATTGTTAGTAGAGCTAGCAGTAACGCATATTAATTTATATTTAGTGGCTGAGGTGGCATTAGTGTTTGCAGAGTGCTGTCGCCATTTTCTTGTGTGATATACACATATATATATATATATATATATATATATATGAGTAGCATTGCAGCTATTTATATTTAAAAGGTCTGGGTTGCTGGAGTGGAAGAGAATAGTAAAAGTTCTACTCCGTCTTCAGGACAGTCCAGGGTTTGGGCTGCCTTAGGAGTCGCATTAGCTGCCCACTGCTAAAGCTCCTTTAAGAAAGGTGTGATCTATTCACACAATGCTCCCAGTCTGAGGAAGACCGGTATTGTCAGCCTGTGGGAGTCAGAGGTTCTGGTAAGAACATATGTTTGATGTGAGGTGCTAGGCAGAAGGCCTTTCACCCTGATAGCTAGGGAAGCTGTATGTTTAGTTAGAGGCTGGACGGCCTAGGGTTTATTTTTGAACTGTTTTGAAAAACTGCTTTTCCTGTATGAAGACAATAAAGCTGGTTGCGGCCAGTTTCATACCGAATCCTCTGTGTTGGAGTGAAAATTCTTAAGTGTGCCAACCATCTTACCATAGAGATGGCGATCCTGTGAGCTAACTTACCCCAAGTTGTCACAAAATAAATATATATATATATATATATATATATATATATATATATATATACATGATATAGATAGGAGAGCAAGATTCTCCTCTGTGTGCTGTGTATAGAAGACATGATAGCCGTTAGGATGTGCCTACTAGCACAGAGAAAACTAAGAACTAGAGATGAAGCCTGCAGAGGAGAAAACAGCTAAAAAAAATGCAGAATACAGCGTCTTATAGTCGGCAGTCAAGGGACCCAGCAACGCCTGGCCCCCTGAACGCTTCGTACTTAACCCCTTCCCGACCCATGATGTGCCGGCACATCATGGAGCGGGGAGGGGATGATGTTTGGAGCGGGCTCATGCACGGAGTCCGCTCCATACACTGCAGGTGTCAGCTGTGTTTTACAGCTGACACGCAACTCTAACGGCCAGGAACAGCGATGGCGCTGTTCCTGGCCGTTCAACGAGTTAAATGCCGCAGTCAATAGTGACTGCAGCATTTATAGGGGTCTTCACATGGAGGACATTTATGATATGTCATAAATGTCAGATAGATGCGGGTCCCACCTATCTTTAGAACGGGGCCCCCTAAACCCCGTTCTATCTTACGCGCTCCGCTGTCTCCCGGACACTTTCTGGTTAGGTGGTCGGGAGTTACGGAAACTTCTGAGTGCTCGCTGAGCTATGCTGTTTCCGTAACTCCCATAGAAGTGAATGGGAATTACGTGAACAGCGTAGCACCGCGAGTTACACTGTTTCCGGAACTCGGTAGCTCCGAAAACAGCGTACATGGTCGCGTTACGAAAACAGCGTAACTCGCTGATCTACGCTGTTTCCGTAACCCCCGATAGAACTGAATTGTAGTTACGGAAACAGCATAGCATGCTACGCTGCTTCTCACTACTATTCCGTAACTCATCCATGTATTGCAGTGTATTGTACCAGCGATCTAATGATCGCTGGTTCAAGTCCCCTGGGGGAACTAACAATGTGTAAAAAAATAAATAAAAGTTAGATACATTTTCAGGAGTGTAAAAAAATATTACAAGTTAAAAAAAAAAAAAAAAAACCATTTCCCATTTTTCCCCTAGCACAATGTAAAAAATAAGAAAAAAATAATTAAATAAAAAGTGATAAAAAAAAATCGTATGTACCAAAAAGTCTCTCTCAGACTGGTAAAACAGAACAAATTCTTTTTTTTAACAAATAGTTTGCTTTGTAAAAGTAGTAACATATGACATTTTTTCCTATTTTCTGTTGTCTAAAACCTAGATGCGTCTTATAGTCCGAAAAATACGGTATTAGCTTATTCTGAAAAATCACCTAAAAAGTTAGGTACGCTTTAATGCTAGGTTCACACACGTTTTTGCATCCTCTTAAAAGGTGCTGTTTTATTTTTTGGGTCAAAATAGAATGCAACAGGACACAAAAAGGATGCAGGTTGCTTTTTTCTGTCCTGTAAAAAACAAGATTTAGGCCTGATTTACACGAGCGTGTGCGTTTTGCGCGCGCAAAAAACGCTGCGTTTTGTGTGCGCAAAAGGCACTTGACAGCTCCGTGTGTCATCCGTGTATGATGCGCGGCTGCGTGATAGAGATGAGGCTAGTCGACGTCAGTCACTGTCCATGGTGCTGAAAGAGTTAACTGATCGGCAGTAACTCTTTCAGCACCCTCGACAGTGCATTCCGATCACCATATCGAGTAACCTGTTTAAAAAAAAAGAGGTTCGTACTTACCGAGAACTTCCCGGCCGTTGCCTTGGTGACGCGTCCTTGGTGACGCGCCTCTCTTGACATCTGGCCCCACCTCCCTGGATGACGCGGCAGTCCATGTGACTGCTGCAGCCTGTGCTAGGCTTGTGATTGGCTGCAGCTGTCACTTGGACTGAATTGTCATCCCGGGAGGTCAGACTGGAGGAAGAAGTCGGGAGTTCTCGGTAAGTCAGAACTTTTTTTTTATTTACACGTTCACGTATATTGTAATCGGAAGTCACTGTCCAGGGTGCTGAACCAGTTTAACTCTTTCAGCACCCTGCACAGTGACTGTCTCCTGCCGGGTTCGGTCAAAACGAGTTCGGCCGAACCCGGTAAAGTTTGTTTCGCTCATGTCTAAGACACTCCATTCGGATGTTTGTAAACAGAAAAGCACGTGGTGCTTTTCTGTTTACATTCAGTTTGACAGCTCTTGCGCGAATCACGCAGTTCGCACGGAAGTGCTTCCGTGCGGCATGCATGGTTTTCACGCACCCATTGACTTCAATGGGTGCGTGATGCGTGAAAAACGCACGATTATAGAACATGTCGTGAGTTTTACGCAACGCACTCGCGCTGCGCAAAATTCACGCATAGTCTGCACTGCCCCATAGAGTAATATAGGTGCGTATGACACGCGTGAAAAGCACGCGCGTCGCATGCGGGTATATTACGCTCGTGTAAATGAGGCCTTAGGCAAATTCTCCTTTTTGTACAAAGTCAATGGCAACATGATGCAACTGGATAGACATATATTCTGTTTTTAAGGTACCTTTTGATTCTAATCTTGAAAAAAATAAAACAGGATGCAAAAACATGGTCTGAATCTAGCCTAACCCTTTTGTTTTCTTTCTGGGTTCCACAATTATTTGTAGCACTCCAGAACATAGTCCCAATATTATTATCCAAACTAAACAATTAACCCCTTCAGGACTGAGCCTGTTTTGGCCTTCAGGACGAAGCCGATTTTTCAAATCTGACACGTGTCACTTTATGTGGTAATAACTCCGGAATGCTTTTACCTATCCAAGCGATTCTGAGATTGTTTTCTCGTGACATATTGTACTTTATGTTAGTGAAAAAATTTGGTTGATAAATTCAATATTTATTTGTAAAAAACACCAAGATTTGGAGAAAATTTGCAAAAATTAGCATTTTGCAAAATTTAAATGTATCTGCTTGTAAAACAGATAGTAATACCACACAAAATAGTTACTAGTTAACATTTCCCATATGTCTACTTTAGTTTGGCATCGTTTTTTGAACATTCTTTTATTTTTCTAGGACGTTACAAGGCTTAGAACTTTAGCAGCGATTTCTCATATTTTCAAGAAAATTTCAAAAGGCGATTTTTACAAGGACCAGTTCAGTTCTGAAGTGGCTTTGAGGGCCTTATATATTAGAAAGTCCCCATAAATCACCCCATTTTGAAAACTGCACCCCTCAAAGTATTCAAAACAGCATTCAGAAAGTGTATTAACCCTTTAGGCGTTTCACAGGAATTAAAGCAAAGTAGAGGTGAAAGTTACAAATTTCATTTTTTTTTTACACAATTTATTTGTAATAAAAACAATTCTATACCACAGAAGGTTTTACCCGAGAAATGTAACTTATTATTTATTGCCCAGATTCTGCAGTTTTTAGAAATACCCCACATGTGGCCCTAGTGTGCTAATTCACTGAAATACAGGCCTCAGAAGCAAAGGAGCACCTAGTGGATTTTGGGGCCTCCTTTTTTTTTGCATATATTTTAGGTACCATGTCAGGTTTGAAGAGGTCTTGTGGGGCCAAAACAATAAAGACCCCCAAAAGTGACCTCATTTTGGAAACTACACCCCTCAGGGAATTTATCTAGGGGTATAGTTAGCATATTGAAACCACAGATTTTTTGCTAAATTTATTTGAATTAGTTTGTGAAGATGAAAATCTACTTTTTTTCTGAAAAAACATAGAAATTTTTAATTTTTTCAAGGAATAAAAGAGAAAAAACACCCCAACATATGTAAAGCAATTTCTCCTGATTATAGCAATACCCCATATGTGGTAATAAACTGCTGTTTGGACCCACAGCAGGACTTAGAAGGGAAGGAGCACCATTTGGATTTTGAAATTCTGATTTTGCTGGAATAGTTTTCAGTGCCGTGTCGCGTTTAAAATGCACTGGAGGGAACAAAATAGTGGAAACCCCCGGAAAGTGTCCCCATTTTGGAAACTACACTCATGAAGGAATTTTTCTAGGGGTAAAGTTAGCATTTTGACCCCACGGTTGTTTTGCTGAATTCATTGGAATTATTCTGTAAAGGTAAAAATCGACTTTTTTTCTGAAAAAAGGTAGCCATTTTTAATTTTTACAAGGAAAAAAGGAGAAAAAGCACCCCAACATTTGTAAAACAATTTCTCCCGATTACGGAAATATGCCATATGTGGTAATAAACTGCTTTCTGGACCCACAGCAAGGCTTAGAAGGGAAGGAGCGCTATTTGGCTTTTGGAGCTCAAATTTAGCTGAAATGGTTTTTGGGTGCCATGTCGCATTTGCAAAGCCCCCGAGGGACCAAAACAGTGGAAACCCCCTAAAAGTGAAAATTAGAACCACTTAAAGAATCTATCTAGGGATATAATGGGCATTTAGACCCCACAAGTCTTTTGCAGGATTTATTAGAAGTAGGCCGTGAAAATGAATATCAACATTTCTTCCACTAAAATGTTGCATTTTTTCAATTTCACAAAGGATAAAGGGGGTAAAAGCTGCCCAACATTTGTAAAGCAATTTCTTCCGAGTACGGCAATACCCCACGTGTGGTCATAAATGATTTTTCATTAGAAAGTAATTAACCCTTTCTGGACTGATCCATTTTTTTATTTTCCTTTTTAGTTTTTTCCTCCCCGCGTTCCAAGAGCCACTACTTTTTTATTTTTCAGTCAATAGAGCGGTATGAGGGCTTATTTATTGAGGGGCGAGCAGTCGTTTTTATTGGTACCATTTTTTGGTACATACAACTTTTTGAGCACTTTTTATTACATTTTTAGGTAGAGCCAAGGTGATCAAGAAAACAGCGATTTTGCCATTTTAAATTCTTTATTTTTCACGTGAGACGCTCTATACATCACCCCCCCACACTAAGACATGCTATGTTGTGGTGCGCGAAGGGGTTAATGTGCAGCGCATGGTGCGGAGTGAAAATTAAAATTTTCCACTCATATGCCATTTTAGTGCACTACATGTTATGCCCAGTTTGTGCCACTGAAGACAAATACCTCATAAAATATTAACCGGGTTCTCCCGGGTATGGCGATGCCATATCTGTGGACGTAAACTGGTGTTTAGGCACGCTGCAGGGCTCAGAAGGGAGGGAGCGCCATTTGGCTTTTGGGGCGCAGATGTAGCTTGGTAGTTGTTCTGTTTGGGGTTTTACTGGTGTTTCAGTTTATAATGTGGGGGCATATGTTATCTGTGCGGGGTACATCAGGGTATAATAAGAGGGTATAATAATGCAGTAAATAAATAATAATCCGCAGATATGTGGCCGGTCTCGCACTGATAAATGGCGCCCGATCTTATCTGCTTTTGGACACTCTGCACATTTTGCATCGCCATATTCTGGGAGCCAGAACTGTTTTATTTTTTCTCCACCGGAGCTGCGTGAGGGTTTATTCTTTGCGGTACAATCTGTAGGTTTTCATTGGTACCATTTTGGGGTACCAGAAATTTTTTTGATCACGCTTTATTCCATTTTTTGGCAAGCAAGGTGACCAAAAACCATCAATTCTGACAATGTTTTTCATTCGTTTTTTTATGGCCTTCACCCTGGGCTATAAATGACCATTTTACTTTATTCTGCGGGTCGATACGATTACGGCGATACCAGATGTATATAATTTTTTTATGTTTTGCAGCGTTTGTGCAATAAAATCACTTATTTATAAAATAAATAATCTTTTGTGTCACCATATTCTGAGAGCGATAACTTTTTTATTTTTCAGTCAAAAAAGCGGTGTAAGGGCTTGTTTTTTACGTGACGGGATGTAGTTTTTATCGGTACAATTTTGGCGTACATGCGACTTTTTGATCACTTTTTATTGTATATTTTGGGAGGGTTGGTAACCAAAAAATCATTTATTTTTTTCGCGGTGTTCACCGTGCGGGAAAAATAATATTACAGTTTTATAGTTGGGGTCGTTACGAACGCGGTGATACCAAATATGGGTACTTTTTTTAACTTGTTCATTTTTTTCCTATAATAAAAGACTTATTATAGGAAAAAAAGCATTCTTTGTTTATGTAACTTATAACTTTTATTTTTCCACTTTTTAAAAACATTTTTATTATCTTTTTTTTACTTTTTTTACTTGTCCTACTAGGGGACACTTAGACTTGCAGCTCTGATCGCTGCTGGAACACATTACACTACACACGTAGTGTAATGTGTTCTAACTGTCATTGTGACGTGACAGTCACACTGACAGGAAGCATCGGAGGACCGGCCGGAGGCTGCTCCTCCGAGGCTTCCGTACATGGCAACCCGGAGGTCATTGTCTGGCCTCTGGTTGCCATGATAAGGATCGCCAGCCCCCGCAAATGCATGTGGGGGGCTGCCGATCCGCTGTAAACCTCTTCGATGTGGTGATCGCAATCGACCACCGCATCGAAGAGGTTAATTGCCGATTTCAGCGGCGACAGGCCGCTGATCGGCAACGGGGAGAGCAGGGCAGACGCCCTGCACAGTTAACCGCCGCTGCGGTGTAGCGCCGCGCGGCGGTTTACTGTTAAAGGGCGGACGTAACTGCACGCCCAGGTAAGCGAAGTTACTGCTCACCTGGACATGCATTTACGGCAAGGTGCGGGAAGGGGTTAAACCAACTACAGAAAGAAGAATATTAGAAACATAGGAGTAATAACTGAGGCTGCATTAAGCTGCATGTACAGTGAAGGAAATAAGTATTTGATCCCTTGCTGATTTTGTAAGTTTGCCCACTGTCAAAGACGTGAACAGTCTAGAATTTTTAGTCTAGGTTAATTTTACCAGTGAGAGATAGATTATATTTAAAAAAATAAAACAGAAAATCACATAGTCAAAATTATATATATTTATTTGCATTGTGCACAGAGAAATAAGTATTTGATCCCTTTGGCAAACAAGACTTAATACTTGGTGGCAAAACCCTTGTTGGCAAGCACAGCAGTCAGATGTTTTTTGTAGTTGATGATGAGGTTTGCACACGTTAGATGGAATTTTGGCCCACTCTTTGCAGATCATCTGTAAATCATTAAGATTTCGAGGCTGTCGCTTGGCAACTCGGATCTTCAGCTCCCTCCATAAGTTTTCGATGGGATTAAGGTCTGGAGACTGGCTAGGCCACTCCATGACCTTAATGTGCTTCTTTTTGAGCCACTCTTTTGTTGCCTTGGCTGTATGTTTCGGGTCATTGTCGTGCTGGAAGACCCAGCCACGAGCCATTTTTAATGTCCTGGTGGAGGGAAGGAGGTTGTCACTCAGGATTTGACGGTACATGGCTCCATCCATTCTCCCATTGATGCTGTGAAGTAGTCCTGTGCCCTTAGCAGAGAAACACCCTCAAAACATAATGTTTCCACCTCCATGCTTGACAGTGGGGACAGTGTTCTTTGGGTCATAGGCAGCATTTCTCTTCCTCCAAACACGGCGAGTTGAGTTAATGCCAAAGAGCTAAATTTTAGTCTCATCTGACCACAGCACCTTCTCCCAATCACTCTCAGAATCATCCAGATGTTCATTTGCAAACTTCAGACGGGCCTGTACATGTGCCTTCTTGAGCAGGGGGACCTTGCGGGCACTGCAGGATTTTAATCCATTACGGCGTAATGTGTTACCAATGGTTTTCTTAGTGACTGTGGTCCCAGCTGCCTTGAGATCATTAACAAGTTCCCCCCGTGTAGTTTTCGGCTGAACTCTCACCTTCCTCAGGATCAAGGATACCCCACGAGGTGAGATTTTGCATGGAGCCCCAGATCGATGTCGATTGAAAGTCATTTTGTATGTCTTCCATTTTCTTACTATTGCACCAACAGTTGTCTCCTTCTCACCCAGCATCTTACTTATGGTTTTGTAGCCCATTCCAGCCTTGTGCAGGTCTATGATCTTGTCCCTGACATCCTTAGAAAGCTCTTTGGGCTTGCCCATGTTGTAGAGGTTAGAGTCAGACTGATTAATTGAGTCTGTGGACAGGAGTCTTTTATACAGGTGACCATTTAAGACAGCTGTCTTTAATGCAGGCACCAAGTTGATTTGGAGCGTGTAACTGGTCTGGAGGAGGCTGAACTCTTAATGGTTGGTAGGGGATCAAATACTTATTTCTCTGTGCACAATGCAAATAAATATATATAATTTTGACTATGTGATTTTCAGGTTTTTTTTTTATATATAATCTATCTCTCACTGGTAAAATTAACCTAGCCTAAAAATTCTAGACTGTTCATGACTTTGACAGTGGGCAAACTTACAAAATCAGCAAGGGATCAAATACTTATTTCCTTCACTGTACAAGGCTGTATAGGGTTTGTCAGATTCTAAATACAGCACTCGTTCAAATCTATGGTCCTATACTGTAGCTCCGTGTGTCTACTATTTTACATGGAATTCATGAGAAAAATCATAGCATGTTCCAACAAATGCCGCATAAGGCCCCATGCACACGAACGTGTTTTTGCGCCTGCAATTCTCTCGAAAATCCACGGGAGAATTGCGGCCCCATTCATTTATATGGGGCCATGCACACGACCGTAGTTTTTACGGTCCGTGCACGGCCCGGGAGCCCGCACCGCAGAAAGAACGGACCTGCCTTATTACGGCCGTGTTCTGCGGTCCGGGCTCATTGAAAATAATGGCCGCGGCCATGTGCATGTACCGCGATTTGCAGGCGGCTCGCGGCTGACAGTCTGCAGCCGGCCGACCCGAAAATCACGGCCATGCACACGGCTACGGTCGTGTGCATGAGCATTAACAGAGAGCGTTCTTTTAAAAGCAGGGCTTCATCAGGGCATGACCAGACGTGGCGGAATTGCTCTGGAATTCCGCTGCAGACAGTCCGCTGCGGAAATCCGCAGCGTACACGTTTCTACATTGCTTTCCACAGCTTTTTAGTTAGGTTCGTGCACACGTTGCAGAAAACTCCGCTGCGGAACATAGGCTGTGGTGCGGAATTTGGTGTCCGCAGCATACACTGGCTGTTGCGGACGTGTAGCGGACTTGTTGCGGACTCATTGTGGAATTTCTCCATTGACTTCAATGGAGAGTAAAAATTCCGCAATGAAGTACGCAGATGTTATGTGTGTTGCGTAGAGTATTGGTTTTAAGAACATGATATTTCTTCATTCTGGCTGGACCTATGTATTTCTAGGTCTATAGCCAGACTGAACGCCCGTAATCACGGGCCATTATTAGGGCACAGGCAGGCCCATAGAAGTCAATGGGGCTCCCGTAATTACGGGTGACTACGTGAGTGCACCCGTAATTACGGGAGCGTTGCTAGGCGACGTCAGGAGATAGTCACTGTCCAGGGTGCTGAAAGAGTTAAACGATCGGCAGTAACTGTTTCAGCACCCTGGACAGTGACTTCCGATCACAATATAGATATATAGATCAACGTGTAAAAAAAAAAGTTCATACTTACCGAGAACTCCCTGCTTCTTCCTCCAGTCCGGCCTCCCGGGATGACGTTTCAGTCCAAGTGACGGCTGCAGCCAATCACAGGCCAATCACAGGCTGCAGCGGTCACATGGACTGCCGCGTCATCCAGGGAGGTCGGGCTGGATGGCGAAAGAGGGACGCGTCACCAAGACAACGGCCAGGTAAGTATGAATTTCTTTTACTTTTACTAGGGAAAGGGCTGTCCCTTCTCTCTATCCTGCACTGATAGAGAGAAGGGAAGTACTTTCACCTGAAGACGCAACGGCTAGTCCGCAATAATTTCCTGCCCATTTTAGGCAGAGCCGCAACAGAATCTGCAACGCAGATTATGTGCGGCATTGATGCAGACAGTGGCGGCAGAAACACGCCACGTCTGGTCATGCCCTTAAGGGATCACATTTAGTTCCTACAAGTCCACGCACACGGAGTATCTATGTCGATGAGACATTACGCTAATTATGAAAGCTGGACATTTATCGCTGTATTCCTATGGAGAAGCATCAGACTATAATACTAAATATATTCAAAATAAAAACAATCTGTCAGCTGACAATTATGACTACACTTTATTTTACACAATGATGGTTATTTATGGTTACTCTTTTTTCCCAAGCAGTGGCAACCTGATCTAAAAATCCGAATGATGAAATAGACCTGCTTCTTGCATAATCCATTGAGTACTTTTTATGCTTACCTTTCCTGGTCCAGTACTGGAGTCAGTGGCAAGTATCTGGCACCCATAGTGTAGAATCTGCTCTTCAGGAAAGCGGCAACAAACTTGTTCCTTGAGAGATTGAAGAAATAAAGCCTTATGACCTTTGTCTTCATATCTTTGGAGGTCCTCCTGGGGCAAATCGAGCAGAAAAGATGGATCTCGAAGACAAAATGCAGCGTTAGGATTGTAGTTTTTATAAGCTCCATGCAATATTTCTGTTCCTGTGACAGACATGCCATTGATCCAGTGATAGACGTCAACAATTTCTTGAGGTACCTCTGCTGCATCTGGTATCCAACCAGCACTTGAAGAAATAATAATTTTTAGCCTTAAATTTATTTATACCCAATAAGACACAATATACCCATGCCGATCACTCCCATTATGGAGCTGTATTATCCAGTCAGAGATAGTTGTAGTAATTTTTAGTTGCGTTTATGTTTTTATTTAGAGGTTTATATACTTTGATTGTTTGACCACATGAGCCAATATTTTATTGCTATATTTACAGAATTTCATATTGAAAGATTATTCAGCAATGTTATGTGTTTTGGACTGAGCTAATGAAGTCTAAAAGACCAACAAAATTATATCCATAGAGTGTAATCTCTGGTTTAGCAAATATCTGAGACTTGTTTTTAGTAAATGAGATACTGACTTAATTCATGACAATGCAAATGTCAATTTAGAGATTTCCTTCAATTTTGAGGGAGTGCTATATAAATGGTTTTATTTGGGGTTGAAGCTCTTTTTCAAACATTCAGTCCCACAATTCAGAATAAATCTCCTACTAAAATGTGTCAGCATTGCTCACCACAAGAAAAAAATAAACCAACTTTTAGATCTTCAAAGAAGGTTAGAATATGTAAGCAGTGGTATCTTTTATGCAGGAGGCCTAATGTTTTCTCTGCTGTTTGTGATGGAAAATATGGTCAGAATTCTTATTCTATAGCATGATCACAAAATCAAACTAGAGTGAAAACGTAGAGATCTAGTCGACCAGCCTTTATACCGTTTCCATTTGATCATTTTGTAGGAACTTTCTGCCCTGCTATATGTTAATAAACATGCACATCTTAGGCTCTGTTCACAACACGTTTTTGCATTTGAAAGGTACTATTTAATTTTACAAAAAAAAAATTTTTTTGTCAAATTTACCATTAAAACGATGCAACAGGGTAAAAAAAAATTGTTCTGTGCAAGATGGATGTTTTATTTTTCACAATCAAAGTCAATGGAACAAGGAAGGCATCCTTGTTTTTCTAATCTAATCAATTTTGAAGACCAGATCTGTTGGATCTGGAGAAAGCAGAAAAATAGACAGTTCACCTAGATGACAAAGTATTTACCGTTCACCTAAAAGCACCACCATGAAGGGGGTTCCAAAGGTGTCCTGGTGACATCGATCTAGTTCACCAAGACAGGTGGCAAAAATCTTTCCTGAAGGTGTGTCCTTAGGTATTCCCCATCTTAAATCGCACTCGACCAAGCACATACCACGGGCTTCACACCACTCTCTGAGTTCTGGAAACACCTGTAATGTTGTAAACAGAGCTGAGAACTAAAGCTACAGTGGGTTATTTGTAATAATTATGTTCTACAGACTAAATTGTAATGTCACATTATCAGAATTTATTCATCTCTGAGATCAATACAAATCACATACTTACCTGTTTTATGAGCACCTCTCTCTCCGAGAAGAAATCATCAAATGTGGAAGACACAAACACTCTTATGGTGATCCAACCAAAAGGCACGTCCTGGGAAGAGTGATTATGCAGTCTTTCAACAGGAGGCAAACTATTGATCTTATTCCACATCTGGGATAAATCTACAGCCGAGTTCTGACAACATACAGAAGAAAAATGTTATAAAGAACAAATACTTATGATCAAACTTTATGCCAGATAAGTTCTAAGATATTAGATATAACACCAGCCAGTACTGAATTTACCTGACAAGCCTGTAGGCACAAAATGCCTGAAGCCTCATAAAGACCACACCTTAAAGGGATATTCCCACAATAGACATTTATGCCATATTTACAGGATATGTAAAATATCTGATACTATAGGTGGAGGAACCATCTCTGACCCCATATCACCAGGTGAAGCATCTGACAGCTGACGCATCCATGCGGACATTCAATTCTAGTCTATGTGAGTAAAGGAAACAGCCGAGTAAACCTCTGTGTATGACCAAGAAAACATAAAAAATCTCTTTTTCACTGTATTTTATTCCAGTGCGGCTACATAAGATCTACCCTTTTGTGTCAGATGACTGATGGAAGCAGGTGGGCTCCTGGTACTTCTCATGTAAGCAGAAAAAAAAAATCAGATAAAACTCATAGTGGGGTCTGCAAGTACCCATAGACATTGCCGAAAACGAATAACTATGGTAAATTTTATACTAGGGATTGAAGAGAGCATTGTTAATTGTAAGGTTTGTTATGCTGTCTGGATTTGCAAGCAACAGTGCTCTTAGAGTTACAGGAGCTAGAAACTCTTCTACTGAGACCCATAATTTATTCTCCAGTTTCCGAAACCAGTCTACAGTCCTGGATATAGTAGCCGTATGGTAATAGTTCTTAAAATCAGGGGCTCCAATTCCTCCCTGGGACTTAGGCAATGAAAGTGTCTCTGCACTAATTTTGGGGTGTCTGTCGTTCCAAATATAGTGAAACAACATTGAGCAAAGTTTCGTGAAGTAGGAGTGTGGAATATGGATGGGTAACATTTGGAATAGGTAGTTGAATTTAACCCCTTGATCAAGTTTTTCCTGCCCATCCAGGAGATGAAGGGAGCTAGCCAGGATTCTATAATGGATTTAGTCAGTGACAGAAGAGGGGAATAGTTTAGGGCTAAGTGGTCTGGCCAATGTTTACACAATTTGACACCCAAGTATGTGATACACATTGGAGGCCATTTGATTGGATAACGGGATTCTAATAAGCGTATTGTAGAGTTCGAAACGTTTATCCCTAATGCTTCAGATTTATCTGCATTAATTCTGAAATTGGACAAAGTGCTAAAGTTAGAGAATATTTCTAGAACTGCCGGTATTTCTGTAACCGGGTCAGACATGATTATGAGTAAATCGTCTGCAAAGGCTGCTTTTTTGTGATGTGTAGATTGTGTTGTGATAACTTTTATATCTGGATGTTGCCTGATATTTTGGATTAATGATCCATCACGAGGACAAACAGAAGTGGTAAGAGCGGGCAGCCTTGTCTTGTTCCATTAAAGAGGCTCTGTCACCAGAGTCTCAAATCCCTATCTCCTATTGCATGTGATCGGCACTGCAATGTAGATAACAGTAACGTTTAGTTTTTTTTAAAAACGTTCATTTTTGGCCAAGTTATCAGCTATTTTATATATATATATATATATATGCAAATGAGCTTTGAAATGGACAACTGGGCGTTTTTTTTTCGTTATGTCCAACTGGGCGTGTATTGTGTTTTTAACTGGGCGTGTTTACGTGTATGACGCTGATCAATCAGTGACCAGTCAGCGTCATACACTCCTCTCAATTCATTTACACAGCAGCGATGTGCAGCCTCATACACAGAGATTAACGTTAATCAAGTGTCCTGATAATGAATACACATGAAATGTAGCCTGGACGTCATGTGTATTCAGAATCCTGACACTTCTGAATCTTTTCTGTGAGATTCCAGCAAGCCACGCGTAATCTCGCGAGATTACGGAGGTAAACGAGATTTTGTTTCCCTTGCTGGAAATCTCAAAGAAAAGAGTCAGAAGTGTCAGGATTCTGAATACACATGACGTCCAGGCTGGATGGTCATGTGTATTCATTATCAGGACACTTGATTAACGTTAATCTCTGTTTATGTGGCTGCACATCGCTGCTGTGTAAATGAATGGAGATGAGTGTATGATGCTGACTGGTCACTGATTGGTCAGCGTCATACACGTAAACACGCCCAGTTAAAAACACAATACACGCCCAGTTGGACATAACTAAAAAAAACGCCCAATTGTCCATTTCAAATTGCCCAGTTTTTATCATTCATAGGGGGATTTTTTGTTGAGGGTAATTTAAGATCAGTGAATGGTCCCTCACCCAGCTCTCTCTGACCTTCATCACAAAGTTCCCCCAATAATCTCACATCAGGAAGATCTTCCTCCAGGATCCCCAATTCTTCACACTGACGTTTGTCATGCGTCTTGAAAAAATTTTCCATTTGAGTTTCCTAATGAATAGGTTCAGATCTTTAACCCAAGAAAATAAGTCAGAGCCATTGGTTGGGACAAACGATAGTCCTTTGCTTAGTATGGCAATCTCTTCAGTAGTTAATTGTCTGGCAGACAGATTAATAATTTGCATATCATCATCCTGTCTCATACTGGTATTGGTTAGACCTCTCTCTGATCCCACGTGCACCCATCATTTATTGTGTATATAAGAAATGGTCATCAGCTTCAAATTGTAGGTGACTACCGCCACATTTACATAGTCAGTCTGCTCTATGCTTGGCACATATTCACACCTACCTGTTTATTTATCAAACGTACGCATAAACCGCCTGTGTTCCCCTAGTAACTACTGATGCTTTATGCATCTAACTGATTGGCGTCTATGTTACCATGGGCAGGCCCTATCGGTGGGCGTTACTTATACGCTGTGATACACCGATTGGCTATGTCCGTTCCATTCCGCCCATCTGCTAGGTGGGGCTAGCTGTATAAATCTTGTGAGAGTCTCTGGAGCGAGTCAGACCAGGCATTAGTGTCTCATTGCGCTCCTGAGAATACACGAATTCAGCAGCATAATATGTGCTGTATGGTAGCTGCTCAAACTAATATACGCAATTTACAAATACCCCTGAGGACGTTCCCCTCTGGTTCAGAGGGTTTCAGAAACGCGTTGGGAGATTGCTCAAAATTGCTTACTTGTGGCAAACAGACCACATTTATTTTTGCTAAGTTCTCTGTTCATGTTTCAATTGGTGCACCCAGCATCGGTGCCTGTGGAACATTCATATTGGACTGAGCTACTTTGTATCGTTGCGGCAAACGGACGAGTGGTGTGTATCACTACTCCTGTCGGGTGTTGTATCGACACTAAGGTGTACCAATCATCATCTTATGTTTACACCTGATCAGGGAACTGTGTCTCTGTTTTGCCAAACGCCTATTCACAGTATAAATTGGCATGAGTGCCCTATTTTAAATACTAATTAATAAAGACATTTTAAACGTTTATTTAGGCAGGACTTCACAAGTTAACATCGGACTTAAAAGGTTAGCTAAAAGTTTTGCGAATATTTTCAGGTCAGTGTTTAAGAGGGAGATACACTACCGTTCAAAAGTTTGGGGTCACCCAGACAATTTTGGGTTTTCCATGAAAACTCACACTTATATTTATCAAATGAGTTGCAAAATGGCTAGAAAATATAATCAAGACATTGACAAGGTTAGAAATAATGATTTTTATTTGAAATAATAATTTTCTCCTTCAAACTTTGCTTTCGTCAAAGAATGCTCCATTTGCAGCAATTACAGCATTGCAGACCTTTGGCATTTTAGCTGTTAATTTGCTGAGGTAATTGGGAGAAATTTCACCCCATGCTTCCATAAGCCCCTCCCACAATTGGATTGGCTTGATGGGCACTTGTTGCATACCATACGGTCAAGCTGCTCCCACAACAGCTCTATGGGGTTGAGATCTGGTGACTGCGCTGGCCACTCCATTACAGATAGAATACCAGCTGCCTGTTTCTTCCCTAAATAGTTCTTGCATAATTTGGAGGTATGCTTTGGGTCATTGTCCGGTTGTAGGATGAAATTGGCTCCAATCAAGCGCTGTCCACAGGGTATGGCATGGCGTTGCAAAATGGAGTGATAGCCTTCCTTATTCAAAAATCCCTTTTACCTTGTACAAATCTCCCACTTTACCAGCACCAAAGCAACCCCAGACCATCACATTACCTCCACCATGCTTGACAGATGGCGTCAGGCACTCTTCCAGCATCTTTTCAGTTGTTCTGCGTCTGACAAATGTTCTTCTGTGTGATCCAAACACCTCAAACTTCAATTCGTCTGTCCATAACACTTTTTTCCAATCTTCCTCTGTCCAATGTCTGTGTGCTTTTGCCCATATTAATCTTTTCCTTTTATTAGCCAGTCTCAGATATGGCTTTTTCTTTGCCACTCTGCCCTGAAGGCCAGCATCCCGGAGTTGCCTCTTCACTGTAGACGTTGACACTGGTGTTTTGCGGGTACTATTTAAATGAAGCTGCCAGTTGAGGACCTGTGAGGCGTCTATTTCTCAAACTAGAGACTCTAATGTACTTGTCTTGTTGCTCAGTTGTGCAGCGGGGCCTCCCACTTCTCTTTCTACTCTGGTTAGAGCCTGTGTGTGCTGTCCTCTGAAGGAAGTAGTACACACCGTTGTAGGAAATCTCAGTTTCTTGGCAATTTCTCGCATGGAATAGCCTTAATTTCTAATAACAAGAATAGACGGTCGAGTTTCACATAAAAGCTCTCTTTTTCTAGCCATTTGGAGAGTTTAATCGAACCCACAAATGTAATGCTCCAGATTCTCAACTAGCTCAAAGGAAGGTCAGTTTTATAGCTCCTCTAAACAGCAAAACTGTTTATAGCGGTGCTAACATAATTGCACAAGGGTTTTCAAGTGTTTTCTAATCATCCATTAGCCTTCTAACACAGTTAGCAAACACAATGTACCATTAGAACACTGGAGTGATGGTTGCTGGAAATGGGCCTCTATACACCTATGTAGATATTGCATTAAAAACCAGACGTTTGCAGCCAGAATAGTCATTTAGCACATTAACAATGTATAGAGTGTATTTCTGATTTAATGTTATCTTCATTGAAAAAACTGTGCTTTTCTTTCAAAAATAAGGGCATTTCTAAGTGACCCTAAACTTTTGAAAGGTAGTGTAGGTCTATAGTTACTACATAAGTCAGGGTCCTTGCCGTCTTTGTGAATCAAAGTAATGTGTGCTCCTAGTGCCTGTCTAGGGAAGCTAAAGCCTTGTATTATAGAATTACTCAAGCTAAGGAGATGAGATTGTAGTTCTTTCTGGAATACTTTATAGTATTGTATGGGAAGGCCGTCTAGTCCTGGGCTTTTTCCAGAGGGCAATTTGACAGGATAGACCGAAGCTCAGGCTCTGTGACTGGTGCCTGTAAAAGGGTTTGTTGTGTGGGGGAGGGTTGAGGCAGAGTTAGGGTATGTGCACACGAAAACATCAATTACGGCTGAAATTACGGAGCTGTTTTCAGGAGAAAACAGCTCCTGCATTTCAGACGTAATTGCTCGTACTCGCGTTTTGCGAGGCGTCAATTACAGTCATAATTTGGAGCTGTTCTTCATTGGATTCAATGAAAAACGGCTCCAATTACGACCTAAGAAGTGTCCTGCACTTCTTTGACGAGGCAGTCATTTTACGAGCCGTCTTTTGACAGCGACGCGTAAAATTACAAGTCGTCGGCACAGTACATCAGCAAACTTATTGAAATGAATGGGCAGATGTTTGCCGACGTATTGGAGCCGTGTTTCCTATCACTCCCCTCGCTATCGGTCTCCTGAGAACGGATTTGATAAAGAGAAGAGTAGTAATTTACAAACGCCTCCTATATCAGATCAGTGTCACTAGTTTTCAAGCCATTAGTCAATTTCAGAGAGTAAATATAAGACCTGGATTTTCTCTCTTTTATCAGCGATATCATGAATTTGGAAACTTTATCTCCATGTATGAATATTTGATTTTTCCAGTTAGAATAAAATTTGGCAGATTGTTTATTGAGAAGATCTTTTAGGGATTGCCTTTTAGCCGTGAGTGAGGTAAAGATGTCTAGGGTTTGCTAATTTTTATGTTGTCGTTCCAGTTTGGAAATTTCCTTATACAATGCAGAAAAGGTTCGCCTTCTAATTTCTATTTTGGTACGAACTAATAGAAATTAATTCACCTCTGATCACTGCTTTATGGGCCTCCCAAATTACTGGCATGGGGCATAGATCTGAAGTATTAGTTTGGAAATAAAATTTTAAAGACGAGGCAATACGTTTTCTAGTAGCATCAGAGTTGAGTAGACTTTCATTTAGGAACCATGTCTTATTTTCAGATGTTCTATGTGTTAGCGAGGTGCATAACAGTAGAGGAGAGTGATCTGAATGTACAATGGTAAGAATTCGTACTTCCGCAATATTTGATAATATCGACAGAGGAAGAAATAATTAGTCAAGTCTCTGGTATGAGTTGTGTGTAGAGAGTAGTGCGTATAATCAATTTCTGTTGGGTGCATATACCGCCAGGTATCTATTAAGGGGAAGGACTGAAGAGATTTTTTTAATATGTGAGAGCGCTCTGTGCGAAAGTGAGGACTCTATTGAGGAAGAGTCAAGGCTCGGTTCCAGAGCTTCGTTAGGTCGCCACCCATTAAAAATATACCTTCTATGAAAGTCCTAGCTCTGTCTAGGACAGATGGGATCCAAGAAGCCTGGTTAGTGTTAGTTACATAAATATTTTCCAACGTAACTAGTGATCTAGCCAAGAGGCCTTTTATGAATATGTATCTTCCCTCGCTGTCAGAAAGTGTATCATTTAGAACAAAGTGTACATGTTTGGCGAGGGCTATTGCGACTCCACAGGAGTTTTTGTTTGGGGAATACGAATGAAACCATATGTTGTAGTGCGATCAATGGAAAGAAGGGGACTTATGGGCCCGTAGATGGTTTTCTTGAAACAATACAATGTCCGCCTTTGTTATTTTTAGATAATGAAGGATTTACGAACGTTTGACCCGTGAGTTTAGGCCTCTAACAATGTAAGAGACTATTGACCATGTTGGTATAGAGTTAGTCATTGTGACTTTGCTGAGTCGGAGAAGTTAGAATCGGTATCTCTCTCGAAGAAGAAATGTCCTATAAAATGGGGGAGGGGAACAAGGGATGAAAGGAACATAAACATAACTAGTACAGTTTGTAACAATACTATAGGTGTAACATCGGTGAAGTGGTTCACCATGTTCAACTGTTGCAAGCGAACGTCATTTGACGTCAGGGGCGGATTATAATAAGGGCAATCTGTGTAAGTGCCCGTGACCCGAGGCTGGAAGGGGGCCCAGTTCGCCCCGGTTCTCCCGTACCGGCTGTTAAAATGACAGCCGGTTCAGAGAACCGGAGTGAAGCGGGACCTCTCACCCAATTGTATTCGCATCCATAGGATGCGGATACAATTGCTTACATTAGCGCTGGTGAGAAAGGGAACTATCCGTCCTTTCCTCCCATTTGGCTCTTTACTAATGACACAGTCGGCACGATGATGTCATCACGCCAACTGCGCCGTTACGATGGATGATGCCGTCTGGTCTCTGACCACTCCTGCGGCACTGGAGGAAGACGCGGGAACAGGTGAGAATGTTGTTGTTTTTTCTCGGCAGCGTTGGGGGCAATAGCTATAGGGGGCATTATTTACAATGGGCATTGTAACTGGTGCTATCTACAGGGGACATTATCTACAGAGGGCATTGTAACTGGCGCTATCTACAGGGGTCATTATCTACAGGGGGCATTGTAACTGGCGCTATCTACAGGGGACATTATCTACAGTGGGCATTGTAACTGGCGCTATCTACAGGGGACATTGTGACTGGCCCCATCTACAAGGGGCATTATCTACAGAGGGCATTGTAACTGCCACTATCTACGGGGGGCAATGTGACTGGCCCCATCTGCAAGTGGCATTTTCTACAGAGTGCATTGTAACTGCCACTATCTACGGGGGGCAATGTGACTGGCCCCATCTGCAAGTGGCATTTTCTACAGAGTGCATTGTAACTGGCTCTATCTACAGGGGGCATTATCTACAGTGGGCATTGTGACTGGCGCTATCTATAGGAGGCATTGTGACTGGCGCTATCTACAGGGGGCATTGTGACTGGCACCATCTACAAGGGGCATTATCTACAGAGGGCATTGTAACTGGCACTATCTACAGGGGGCATTGTGACTGGAGCTATGTACAGGGGGCATTGTGACTGGAGCTATGTACAGGGGGCATTGTTAGTGTGTGTTTTACTTTACAGTGTTCGACAATTTAATTCCTGGGCACAGTGTATGGTACTATTATATTCAGGGGCGCAGTGTAAAATACTATTATATTCAGGGCGCAGTGTATAGTACTATTATATTCAGGAGCACAGTGTATAGTACGATTATATTCAGGGAACAGTATATAGTACTATTATATTCAGGTGCACAGTGTATGATACTATTATATTCAGGTGCACAGTGTATGATACTATTATATTCAGGGGCACAGTGTATAGTACTATTATATTCATTGTATGATACTATTATATTTAGAAGCATAGAGTGTGGCATCATGAGAATTTTATCTTCGTTTACAGGTGCGGAAATGTTGGAAAAGTGAGGAGCCGAAGACATCTGAGCTGTGAACTGCAGAAATGAGCCTTGCCCGGGAGAAGTCATCATAGAGGTCTGGACCGAATGGAGAAGAAAAGAGAAAAAGAACGAAAAAGAATCTGAGACGTCACCTGTGAGTCACTCAATGTAAATGCTTATTCTCCCTGTGACTAATCAGTACTGTAGTCACTGTATGATCTGCAGCGAGATGACGGATGGTAGCATTATTTTTTGTTAAACAACAACTCCCAGCATATCCTAACCATTGTTCAGGCTATACTGGGAGCTGTCGTTGTATGTCATACAAATTTATACAGCAGAGGTTAAACTCAATTTGCAAATGATCTCTGTACTGAACTGTATTTGTTCTGGTGCTGTATATATGTACTGAGCTTGGTTCTGGTGCTGTATATATATATATATATATATATATATATATATATATATATATACGGAGCTTGGTTGTGGAGTTATATATATGTACTGAGCTTTGTTCTAGTGCTGTATATATGTACTGAGCTTGGTTCTGGTGTTGTATATATGTATGAGCTTTGTTCTGGTGTTGTATATATGTACTGAGCTTGGTTCTGGGTCTGTATATTTGCACTGAGCTTGGTTCTGGGTCTGTATATTTGTACTGAGCTTGCTTCTGGGTCTGTATATATTTACCTTCTCTTAAGGTAAAAGTATATGTTAAATCTACTTTTACCTTAAGAGAAGGTAAATATATACAGTAAAAACTAAACCCAAAAAAATCATGGAGGAATCTCAGTTTTTTCCAATTCACCCATTATATGGCACTTTACATGGTGCCAATAAAAACTACAACTCCTCCGCAAAAAAATAATCCTTCACACACCACTCCATTGACGTAAAAATAAAAAAGTTATAAAGCTCCTGACCACTTTAGTGTCTCAAAGTATTCTGCTTTTACAGCTAATTTAATACCGTGCCAGATCTGTGTCCATCTAAACAGAAATCTGCAAATATATACAGTACAGCGTCTTCAAAGTTCTGTCTTCGGAGTTCGGGGGGGGGGGGGCAGACTTGAAAAAGTGCCCGGGGCCCATGGTGTCCTTAATCCGCCCCTGTTTGATGTGGTAGAGCAATAGAGAAAATCTTAGTGATTGATATCAGATTGGAATTAGGAAACCAGGTATAGGTACATTGGTGTAACAGGGTAATCCTTAGACTTTTTTGGGACTACCAAACTGGGTAATACAACTATGTCTATATGTGATGTGAAGTCTGTACCTGTTTGTTTCGGGGATATTTTCACCATGTTAACTAAGAGGATATCGTAGCGGAAGTATTTTCTCTATTCGGGCTCACCACTGTTGTAAGTGTATTACAGTCATAGGTGGTCCGGGTGCACTTATAACTATTTACTAAATTTAAAAAATCTTTTGTGTGTTGCCATATTCTGAGAGCCATAACTGTTTAATTTTTCCATCAATTTAGCGATGTGAGGGCTTAAATTTTGCGGTGCGAGCTGTAGTTTCACTGATACACTTTTGGGATATATTTGACTTTTTGATCACTTTTTATTAAAAAAAATTTAGCGCTAAGGTGACCGAAAACCAGCAATTTGCGTGTTTTATATATTTTTTTTCACGGCATTCACCGAGCGGGTTAAGCAACGCAATATTGTGATAGTTCGGATTTTTACAGACGTGGCAATAGCAGTTATGTTAACTTTTATTTTTTTTAACATTGATTTAGGGAAAAAATGTAAAGGTTTTTTTTTTTTACTTTTAATACTTTATTTTTTTGTAACATAAAAAAACTTTAACTGTTTTTTACTTTTTTTTATTAGTCCCCATAGGAGACTTGAAGTAGCGATCGTTGGATCTCTTGCATGATATACTGCAATACTAATGTATTGCAGTATATCGTGATTTTGACAGTCTCCGGGGGCAGAGCTTCAAAGGAGTACAAAGATGGCAGACCTGCGGGCCATAACAACCGTTGTTACCGGCCAATCATGCTGCGGGGGGGGGCACGATGGCTTGTTTGAGGGGGCGCCACCCTGATTCTAACACTTTAAATGCTGCGGTCGCGATTGACCACGGCATTTAAGATGTTAAAGTGATCTTTGATTCTGCCCGTTGCAGTGAGTTGCGTAACACACCCATCACCCGCTGTGTATGGAGCGAGCTCAGCCCGTGAGCTCGCTCCATACTTCCCCTAAACCCTTATCACGTACAGTTACGTGATTATTCGTTAAGGGATTAAACTTACCGGAAATTTGTGAGTTTACTCCACGTGCTTAAAGGTACTTTTACATGGCCTGACATTGGACATATAAATTAACGCCGATCACAGAGACAGCTCGTTGATCGGCGCTCATTGGCACCTTTCACAAGGAGCTAGTATGGAGACGAGTACTCGTTACTCCGATCACTCGTCCCCATACATTTCTATCATGTCAGCAGCACATCTCCCTGTTTACACAAGGAGATGTGCTGCTGACAACGATAATATTTACTACATTTAAAACTATGCAATCAGCCAATGAACGAGCGTTTTCTCGTTCATCGGCTGATCGTTGTCCTGTTTACACAAGGAAATTATTGAGAACGAGCGTTTTCTCGTTCATCGGCTGATCGTTGTCCTGTTTACACAAGGAAATTATTGAGAACGAGCGTTTTCTCGTTCATCGGCTGATCGTTGTCCTGTTTACACAAGGAAATTATTGAGAACGAGCGTTTTCTCGTTCATCGGCTGATCGTTGTCCTGTTTACACAAGGAAATTATTGAGAACGAGCGTTTTCTCGTTCATCGGCTGATCGTTGTCCTGTTTACACAAGGAAATTATTGAGAACGAGCATTCTATGAACGCTCGTTTGCCAGATAATTGGCTGGTGTAAAAGGGCCCTTAGTTGCTATAATACTTCCTTTTAGTATATATGATGCTATATGCATTAGGCCGGTGAAAAATGCTGCAGCCAGATGTTAGTTTAAAGCCTATAGTGCAATATCATAATAGCTAAACACCTAGCATTTTGATTTTTGACGTTTTTGTAGCCTTTTTGGGTTCAGTTTTTTTTTTGTTTTTTTTTTAAATGTAGAATTTTTCGAAAAGCTATTTCAAAGGGGAATACCAATTTATCTGCACTTCCTGTTGTTACTTTTGCAAAATTGGTTGCCACAAAAAAGTCAATATCTATGAAAGTAAATAAAACAATTAAACTTTGGATATCACTCTATGGCCTCATGCACACGACCGTAGTCGTGTGCACTGCCGTGATTTTCGGGTCGGCCGGTTGCGGACTGTCAGCGGACTGTCAGCCGCAGGCCGCCCGCAAATCGCGGGACATGCACATGGCCGCGGCCATTGTTTTCAATGAGCCCGGACCGCAGAACCGGGCCGTAATAAGACATGCCCGTTCTTTCTGCGGTCCGGGCTCCCGGGCCGTGCACGGACCGCAAAAACTACGGTCGTGTGCACGGCCCCATAGAAAAGAATGGGGCCGCAATTCTCCCGTGGATTTTCGGGGGAATTGCGGCCGCAAAAACACGGTCGTGTGCATGAGGCCTTAGGCTTTGTTCACATCTTGTTTTCTTTTACAGATTTTGTTTTTTAAACTACTCTTATTTATTGCTTAAAAAAAACATTAGGTATAAAAACTGGCCTCAAAGTTTTTCAGGGAGTATTGCTTTGATTACTGTAATGATGCAGCTTGACTGGTCGAGAAATGTTTTGATATCTTATGGTTTTTTTAAACAATAAATAAGAATAGCTTTTTTCCACTTTATGTGTCCTGAACTTCTGAAAACTGCAGCGCATCTGCAAATTAGGCAGGGAACACCTTTGGCATGGTTGATGCGCGTATTGTCTACACCCAACTCTGAGTGCATTTGTTTATTCTATAGAAACGCTATATCTACATACTACATTATGGCCGGGCATTTTGTTTTTTTTATTGCTTAGCATAGGCGGATTAAATTTTGTGCTCCCAGAGCGTTTCGTACTTCAGGACCATGAAAAACAGTTATTCAAAAAGGCTACCAACTAGCCCACTAACTTGACCCGACACTAAGGGTATGTTCACACTGAGGGTTTTCAGACATATTTACAAAATCTTGTAGAAAACATTCCCAGAAGAGTGAAAGCGGTTTTCGCTGCAATAAAAAGGACTAACTCCAGATTAATGCCTATAGATTTAAAATGACATGTCATATAAGCTCCTGTAGGTGTGATGTGTAGGCGTCCCAATACTTTTGTCAGTATAGTGTATCAAGATCAAGCAGGTCCATTAATGGTCTTTAGCTGTGTTACCTTGAAAGCCACCCACATTCAATTTCCATTCCTTTAGTATACACACATATAGAGTGGGAGGTGACTCTTTGTGATCAGTTTATTATCAAGCAACCTTTCTAACAAGTAGGGATCGTCCAAAGCAGAGAACCCCTTTAACGTTAACTGTGTGAGTAATGAGCCTACCATGGGAGGTTTGTGTCTGAGGTTAATGGTATGTGTATGAATATGGAATTCTGGATTTACATCTCCCATTGTTATGAAAATATACAAATTGATGGCAGAATTGACTGGTCAGTTTCAAGACTCAGAGAAAAATTAGGCATATTGGATTCATATTGGATGATAAACATAGAAGATAATTGTGAATTATTAGTTTGAGAGTTATGCATACTTTAGTAAAAATTTATCATTTAATCTACCGAGGCTGTTTTTTGTTTATTTACTTCACTTGCAAGTTTACAAGGTGATTTGATATTGTCATTCCAAGCCATTAGACCCACAGTTGGCCGGGACTTGCAGGCCGTAATAGAGACATTAAAATTTGGCTGCATTATGGCCGTCTGAATAAGTCCTAAGGGTATGTTCACACGAGGGCGTCTGTAACGGCTGAAATTACGGGGATGTTTCAGCCTGAAAACATCCCCGTAATTTCAGCCGTAACGGCATGTGCAGGCGCTTGAACGCCGCGTCCATTGCGGACGTAATTGGCGCTGCTATTCATTGGAGTCAATGAATAACGGCTCCAATTACGGCCAAAGAAGTGACAGGTCACTTCTTTGACGCGGGCGTCTATTTACGCGCCGTCATTTGACAGCGGCGCGTAAATTGCGCCTCGTGTGAACAGACAAACGTCTGCCCATTGCTTTCAATGGGCAGATGTTTGTCAGCGCTATTGAGGCGCTATTTTCGGACGTAATTCGGGGCAAAAATGCCCGAATTACGTCCGTAATTAGTGCGTGTGAACATACCCTTATATTGAAAGCCCTCGGGTTAAAGATTACAAATTTTATTTGTGAACTAAGGGTATGTTCACACGCTTACTAAAAAACGTTTGAAAATACGGAGCTGTTTTCAGAGAAAACAGCCTCTGATTTTGAGGCGTTTTTGAAGCTGAAAATGAAGCTTCTTTTAATTTGGAGCTTCTTTTGAGGCGTTTTTTGAGGCGTTTTCATAGTGTTCAATGGAAAATCAGCTCCAAAAGACGCCTCAAGAAGTGACATGCTACTTCTTTTTACGGAGCGTCTTTTTTACACTCCGTTTTTTAAAACAGCGGCGTAAAAAGACGCCCCGTATGAACTAAATGCTGTTTTTTCCCATTGATTTCAATGGGCAGATGTTTGTAGGCGTTCAGCTTCCGTATTTTCAGGCGTTTTTCGAGGCGTAAACTCCCCAAAATACGCCAGAAAACAATGCGTGTGAACATACCTTAAGGCTGGGTTCACATTTCAGTCAAAATAAAAAAATTTTCCCCCAGGAATCCCTGCAAAACGAACCATTTTGCCGCAATTTCACGGAAAATTGTGCATTTTGCCACACTCCACAGAAAAAAACAAATGCATTTTAACCACAGCATGTGAATTTGGTTGCAATTCCAAACCAATTTGTATATTATTAGAGCTCTGATTAGACCAACTATTGAAGCTCTTCTCATTACCTTCAGTGGCACCCCTGAAGTGATTTATTTTCTTTGTAATCAGGTATTTAAAGGGGAGTTCCAACCAAAAGCCTATTTGAGCGCCGTGCTCGCTTGTTCTGTCAGTGCCATAGACTTTGAATGGAGAAGCTAGGCGCGTGCTTGACTTCCCTACATTCAAACTCCTCCTAGCCAGGGTCGTGCGGCTGGGGGCGAACAAGGTTCAGTGGGGGTCCCAGCAGTTGGACTCTCACCGATCTAACATTTATCACTTATCCAGTGGAAAGGTGATAAAAGCTTTTGACTAGAATACCCAGCCCCATTTACATGGAGTATACGCCATGATGTTTTTATTTTACCTTTATAGTTTCAAGTCCATCCCCTTTCTTCTGTCTCCTCATTGTGCTCCCCAGAACCCCCATGATTAAGCTGGGACTTCGGGCCAGTGTGGAGTCACAGAGAGCATTTGTTATGTACTGTACTCCATGGAGTAAACTGATGTCAGTAGTATGTCTATAGAATTTGCTGGGTAACATGACACTCTAAAGCATAGTATACATTTACAGCATGTAGCTAGGTAACCTTCCACACAATACCGCATTCACAATGTCTTAAAGTAAATAAAGGAGTACACTTAACATCTACATTTGCTGCGCAGTTGATAACAGTCTATTGGTCCCTGGAATCAGTATTTTAACCCTTTCAGGACAGCCTGTTTTGGCCTTAAAGACTAAGCCGATTTTTTAAAATTGGACATGTCACTTTATTTGGTAATAACTTGGGAATGCTTTTACCTATCCAAGCGATTCTGAGTTTGTTTTCTCATGACAAATTGTACTTTATGTCAGGGGGAAAATTTGGTCGATAAATTCATTGCTTATTTGTGAAAAACACCAAAATTGTAAAAAAATTGCAAAAATTAGCATTTTTCTAAATTTGAATGTATCTGCTTGTAAGACAGATAGCAATACCACACAAAATAGTTGCTAGTTAGAATTTCCCATATGTCTACTTTATGTCGGCATCGTTTTTTGAACATGCTTTTATTTTAGGACGTTGCAAGGCTTAGAACTTTAGCAGCAATTTCTTAAATTTTCAAGAAAATGTCAAAAGCCTATTTTTATAGGGTCCAGTTCAGTTCTGAAGTAGCTTTGAGGGGCCTCTATTTTGGGAAACCCCCACAAATCACATTTTAAAAACATCACCCCTCAAAGTACTCAACTGCATTTAGAAAGTTACTGTACCTAAATGGAGAACACCAAAAGTATCCCTAGAATATTCATTGTAAATATACATCCCTATTGATGTATTATGTCTAGAGGGATAGGGGCATCCAGGCCCATAGTAAACATGGTGGTAACGGTGAAAAGCCCGTTGAGCGAAACAAATACCTAAAGATCGGAGTCTGACACACGAAAGATTAATTAAAAAGATATAAATTTATTGAATCAAATATAAAATCATAACAAACACATTAAAAGCATAGAGATGATTGCGGATAGACAACCAGATATTACAATACAGAAAAAAGCGCTGTATGAGGAGAGAGGCAGGACTATATAATACATAGTACATTGCACCTATATATGCAAATTTAGGGGTACAAATGACCTAAGGAGGCTACTCCCCTATTGTAAATTAGAACTATACATTGAAAAATAATTGCAGCAGCCAAATGTATATGAGCATGGTGTGGTTCAGTAATGGATGTAACAATAATATATACACCATGTGTAAACTCTGCACAATGCACAGAAAATCTTACCCATATCAGGAACCACACTATCTGGCGTCAACCCCGACACGAGTTTCTGCCTGGAAGCCTTCATCTGGGGGTAGTGCTTTTTCTTGTATTGTAATATCTGGTTGTCTATCCGCACTGTGGCAATCATCTCTATGCTTTTAATGTGTTTGTTATGATTTTATATTTGATTCAATAAATTTATATCTTTTTAATTGATCTTTGGTGTGTCAGACTCCGATCTTTAGGTATTTTTTTGCATTTAGAAAGTTTCTTAACCCTTTAGGCATTTAACAGGAATTTAAGCAAAGTGGAGGTGAAATTTACAAATTATTTATTTTTTTGCAGAAAAACAATTTTAATACATTTTTACCATAGAAACACAACTCAATATTTATTGTCCAGATTCTGCAGTTCTTAGAAATATCCCACATGTGGCCTTAGGGTGCTAATGGACAGGCCTCAATGGCACCTGGTAGATTTTGGGGCCTTCTTTTTATTAGATTATATTTTACGCATCATGTCAGGTTAGAAGAAGTCTTGTGCTGCCAAAACAGAGGAAACCCCTCAAAAAATACCCCATTTTGGAAACTACACCCACAGGCGTTCCCATAGATTTTATTAGAATTGGGCAGTGAAAATGAAAAATTACATTTTTTCCCAACATTTGTAAAGTAACTTCTCCAGAGTAGGGAAATACCCAATATGTGGTCATAAACTGCTGTCTGGGCACATGGCATGGCTCAGAAGGGAAGGCGTGCCATTTGGCGTTTGGAGCGCAGATTTTGCTGAAATTGTTCCTTGTCACCAGGTCATACAGTTCCCGGCATGCACCGCTTGTGTCCCAGCATGCAATGCGCCGGCAGCAGGGACTCATCACGCCTACTACACCCAGCTATAAACAATTTCCGTTGCCATTTTACTGCTCTCATTAGATCAGTCAGAGCTAACGATAAACCTGCAAAATATCAGTGCTGTACCAAACATAATGGTAAAAAAAAAACCTTCATTTGACCCAAGAGCCGGAGTCCCAGAGCAGAGCTGAGCGCTAGTATAGGCTCTGCTCCTGGACTCTGTGGAATCCCCTGACATCACTGCCCATATATGGACAGTGTTATCAAGGGCTTCCCCAAAGCACAGTCCCGGGCAGAGTGCTAGTATAGACTCTGCTCCAGGACTCTGCGGAATCCCCTGACATCACTGTTGACATATGGACAGTGTGTGGATTCCCTGACATCACTGTCCATATATGGACAGTATTGTAAGGGTCTTCCCTAGAGCCGGAGTCCCGGGCAGAGCGCTAGTTTAGGCTCTGCTCCGGGACTGTGGAATCCTCTAACCCCCAGCACCAGAGTCCTTGTGGGAGCGCTACTAGCAACTGGCTCCTGACTGATTTCTTCTGATAGCTTCCGGGCAGCTGCTAGGGGAAGAAAAAGACACGCAGGCGTGATAGCGCAGGAATGGGCATGTGTGGTAAACACTGCTAGTGTAGAAACCATGCATGCTCAAGAGACTAGCAGTGTTTCCCTCCCCTAGTAGCAGACCGGAAACTATAAGAAGGGAGTATCTGGTCCACCACTTCCCTCAGTGTACAGTGACATCTGGAAAACGGAACTCAGATCATGGACGGGCTAGCGCCGGAAGTAAGGATTTTGCTACTGGAGACGTATCACCTGACCAGCGCTGGAATCGGGTGTTAGAAGATGAAATCAAAACGTACGTATATTACAAATTACATTATTTTTATATGTGCAGTCAAATAGAAATTAGTTAATTGCTTCCGGAAACCCCTTTAAGCGGGTTCTCCAGAGTACAATAATACCCCATATGTGGTCATAAACTGCTGTTTGGGCTCACTGCCAGGCTCAGAACGATCGCCATATTGCTTTTGGAGCGCAGATTTTGCTTGGTAGTTTTGTTGGGGGTTTTACTGGTATTTCAGCTTATAATGTGGGGGCATATGTAAGCTGGGCGGAGTACATCAGGGAATATGTAAGCTGGGCGGAGTACATCAGGGTATATGTAAACTGGGCGGAGTGCATCAGGGCATAATAGGATGATGTAATAATGGGGTGAATGAATAATCCATGGATTGGTGTGGTACGCTTTGAACCAATCCTTTATGCACAGGCCAGGTTTTTTAGGCATTCTACAAAATATCTGCGCTCCAGTATTGCCTAATCTTTGACTTCTTCACTATAAGCAGCACAAGGCCATAAAATTTCCTCATCTCTGCTACATTTACAAGGTTCACCTGTGGGGTCTAGCAAATGATGTGGGGCTTTTAGTGAAAAGCTACTGGACCTAAAAAAATTAGTCTGGGCCGTCATTTGGCATCATTTTGCTTCATTGCGTTCTGAGAGTTATAACGTTTTATTTTTCCGTTGACTGAGGTGTGGGGGCTTGTTTTTTGTGGAACGAACTGTAATTTTTATTGGTTCCATTTTGGCATGCATGCGATTTTCTTTATTACTATTTATTCCATTTTTTGGGAGACGAGGAAACCAAAAACAACGTACGTGTGTGTGTGTGTGTGTGTGTGTGTGTGTGTGTGTGTGTGTGTGTGTGTGTGTTTTTTACGTCGGATTGCAGTAAGTTACTCGCAATGCCGATGGACCAGGCACGTCATTTTGGAAGGGGTTAAGGTTGTTTGTAGCTTCTGCCAACGTGATTAAACAACTCTTGATGTATTGTTCTTCATGCTATATACTGGTAGTATTCTGATCCAACTAGCGTTTACAGGACCTCCGGAATAACCAGTACTCATCATGGGTATAGTAGTCATCATCCATTGAATATGTATATACATCTCTCTAAATCAGTGGTGCACAATCTACAGCCTGTGATGCTGTTGTATTCAGCCCCCAATAATTGGGACACAGACATGCTCTTGTATTTCCTATGTCAGAGAAAAGTGGAAAAACACAGTACAAGAGAAGGGACAGGGGTAAGTACTAATGGGCACAGTCTGCCTGGCATTAATGGAGGGGCACTACATTGCTGTCACTGTTAGGGCGGGTTCACACATGGCGGAATTTCACTTAAATTCCGCTGCGGACACTCCGCAGCGTTAATCCGCAGCGGAGCCGTTTCTCCATTGACTTTCACTTTAATTTAGCAGTGTTCGTTTACACGATGCGTACAATTCCGCTGCGGAGCATAGGCTGCGGAGCGGAATTTGGTGTCCGCAGCATGCTCTGTCTGTTGCGGACCAGTGGCGGACTCATGGCGGAATTTCTCCATTGACTTCAATGGAGATTCAAAGTTCCGCAATGAAGTCCGCAGCTGTCATGCACATGTCATGTGTGCTGCGGATGCGTCTTGCTTTTTTAACTTGACATTTCTTCATTCTGGCTGGACCTATGTATTTCTAGGTCTACAGCCAGACTGAGGAAGTCAATGGGGCTCCCGTAATGACGGGAGCGTTGCTAGGAGACGTCTGTAAATAGTCACTGTCCAGGGTGCTGAAAGAGTTAAGCGATCGGCAGTAACTGTTTCTGCACCCGGGACAGTGACTACCGATCTCAATATACATGTATCTGTAAAAAAATATATAAGTTCATACTTACCGAGAACTCCCTGCGTCTGTCTCCAGTCCGGCCTCCCAGGATGACGATTCAGTGTAAGTGACGGCTGCAGCCAATCACAGGCCAAGCACAGGCTGCAGCGGTCACATGGACTGGCGCGTCATCCAGGGAGGTCGGGCTGGATGCCGAAAGAGGGACGCGTCACCAAGACAACGGCCGGTAAGTATGAAAGTCGTTTACTTTCACTAGGGAAAGTGCTGTCCCTTCTCTCTATCCTGCACTGATAGGGAGAAGGGAAGCACTTTTCCCGCAGTCCGCAGCAGCTAGTCCGCATCAATGTACTGCACATTTTGTGCAGATCCGCAGCAGAATCTGCAACGCAGATTCTGTGCGGCATGGATGCGGACAGTTGCGGAGGAATTCCGCCATGTGTGGTCATGCCCTTAAGGGGAAACTAAGTGTCTAGCACCGTTATGAAGTGGCTGGCAGTTCTACGGGGAGCAATGTGTGACAAACTTATGGGGGGGGGTACGGTAGGGCTGCATGAGTTTTATTTTAATCAAGGAGATTAGCAAAACATGGCTAATTTCTTCCAAAACCAGCACCATACCTATTCACACGTTGTGTGTGGTATTGCAGCTCACCCCATTCACTTCAATGGATAAGCGCTGCAATACCATAGTCAACCCATGGACAGGTGTGGCACGGTTTCTGGAAGAAAGCAGACAGGTTTTTCTAAGGGCGGATTTACACGAACGTGAGCATTTTGCGCGCGCAAAAAAACGCTGCGTTTTGCGCACGTGGCAGCAGCGTGACAGCTCCGTGTGTCATGTTCATATGGATGCGCGGCTGCGTGCTTTTTCGCGCAGCCGCCATCACTATGACACTCCGTTTGGATGTTTGTAAACAGAAAAGCACGTGGTGCTTTTCGGTTTACATTCATTCTTTTACTGCTGTTGCGCGAATAACGCGTGTCCCACGGAAGTGCTTCCGTGGGACATACGTGATTTTCACGCACCCATTGACTTCAATGGGTGCGTGATGCGCAAAATACGCCGAAATATAGAACATGTCGCGAGTTTTAACGCAGCGGACTCACGCTGCGCAAAACTCACGGACAGTCTGCACTGCCCCATAGACTTGCATAGGTCCGTGCGACCCGCGTGAAAACCACGCGGGCTGCACGGACGCAAATCACGTTCGTGTAAATCCGCCCTAATCCTGTATAACCTCTTTAAAGAAGCAAACCAGACAAAGATAACATATCTAGAACAGGCCTAAGGGGTCAAGAGAATGACTTATATTTTCTATTTGATGTCATGCCCCACCCACTCAGGCCCTGCACTAGTCAGAACACAGTGCATCAGTTTTATCCAGAGTACTCATTTAAAGGGGTATTCCCATCAGAGATCTATGCCTATGCCCTAAACATCTGATGGGTAGGATTCCATCTCTGGGACTACCATATATCAGGAGAACAGGCAAATAGGTGTTGTCTAACCCAGCGAAAGCGCGCAAGAGCGAAAGTGTGAGCAAAGAGAGCGCGCAAGAGAGAGCTCAAAAAAGAGAGATCAAAAGAGAGCGAGAGCGAAAGAGACAGCAAAAGCGTCATAGCGAAAGAGAGAAAGAAAGAGAGTGTGTGTGTGTGTGTGTGTGTGTGTGTCTGAGCCTGGAAAGAAGCTGTAGAATGGAGGTCCTCCCTACAAGAGAGGGAATGTGGGGGAACAAGGAGGTGACCCTGTGAGTAGAAAGAGGAGCGCGGTGCTGAGGAGAGAAGGGAGTCACCATTAGAGAGAGTGCAGAGGGGGCGTGGCCTAGCAGCAGATGTAAGCGGACTTGTGTAGCTGGAGCTCCCGCTGTGTCCATCCTGAAAGTACAGAATATCCCTGATTTACCCGGTAACACTCACTGACCTGGAGTCGGGGAAGCTGGAGGAGACGATACCGCTTAGCACAGCTGCAATGACCCGATCTAAAAAGCAAAAAACACAGCCGGCAAGTCCGGGGCCGGGAAGCCAAGATGGCGCCGAGGAGAATGACTGCAGGAGCAGACACATGCGGTCTGGAGCAGCAGACAGGCTGGAGAGATTTGCACGAACCCCTCGTGCACACGGCTCTGCAGCAGGCAAGACGCCGGTGGCTAGCAGTGGTAAGGCGGGCAGCCTGGCATCTGGCTCGATATATTCCGTGCTGGGGGAGGACACGGTGAGTGAAGAGGAGGAAGAGCTGGGTAGTCAGCAGCGGGACAGGCGGGCTGTTGAGGATGGTGGCAGAGCGCATCACAGGAGAGACCAGGTGAAAGAGCCGTCCCTCACAGACATACTTGCTGCAGTAAAGCAGAATTCCTCGATTTTATCTATGCTGACTGGGCAGGTGGGAAGCCTGAAGGAAGACATTCTGCTGTTAAGAAATGATTTACAGAAAGTGGCAGAAAGAACCACAGTTATTGAGGGGAGAGTGTCTGAAGTGGAAGATGTTATATCGGAGCTCAGACGTGATGTACAGTCCCATTCTTTGGCGGTGGTTGCCCTGCAGGCTAAGGCGGATGATTTAGAGAACCGGTTACGCAGAAACAACGTGCGTTTGGACGGAGTGCCGGAAAAAGTGGAAGGCAATAACTCAGATGAGTTTTTTGAAAAATGGCTGCTGGAGCAGTTTGGCGGGGAGGAGCTGTCTCCTTTATATGCTGTTGAACTGGCGCACAGAGTATCTATCAGACCGGGACCGCCGGGGAGACCCCCGAGACCGGTCTTAGTGAAGCTGTTACATTACAAGGATAGAGATAAGATCCTGCGGAAAGCAAGGGAATGGCAGGATATCTCCATTAATGGCGCTAAAATATCCTTTTATCCGGATTTCTCTGCGGAAGTGCAGAAGAAGCGGCTGCAATATTGGGACGTAAAGAAGCGTCTCAGGAACTTGTCCATACCATATTCCATGATGTATCCGGCTAAATTGCGGGTGGTTGCATTTGGGACTGCTTCATTCTTTGAGAACCCCAGGGAGGCTGCCAGATGGCTGGACTGCAATGAGACGCGGCTGCGGAGACCGGCTGGAGAAGAGGATGCGTGAAAGCCCACCTAGGCGGTGAAGTTTGGAGTCAAGGAGTCGTTTGCGGGACTGTAGTCTATTACATGTTGTTCTGTTGTTCTCCTATGTGCGAGCACCCTTGTCTGACACGCGACAGGGTGATATCCTTTTAACAAATGGGCCGTACTTGATGGCAATGGTATTGTGGGATCGTTACTGGGTACCTAATGTATCTGTAAAATCTGCTGATTGTGTGAGATTGTTTAATACATATGAATAGCAGTGGCAGCCAGCGCTCACTGGAAGTGGTGAGAAAGTTACATGGTTAAGTTGGAGATGCCGTTAGGGCATGTCAAAAGTACACAATACGGTGTGCTTCGGAGGGGAGGTTTTGTTGGGGGGTGAGGGGGGGAGGGAGGGGACGCATGGCCCAGTATCTCAGTTGTAGTAGTTTGGAGTAGTAACAGATTTCTCTATGATATGACGCCTGATGGGGTCGGTTAAATGCTTATCCTGGAATGTCCGGGGAATACGGGAAGCTAGGAAACGTCAGGCAATCTTCAACTGGGTTAAACAACAAGGTGCCTTGATAGTGGGGCTGCAAGAAACGCATCTGACTAGAGAATCTGTGTCCTTAGGGATCTCAGTCTGTCTAAGCAGGGGAGCCACTGACTGGATGTCAGGTCTCCTTTAAGTATCCCATAAAGCACACTGAGTGGGTTCCTGATATGAGTGGTCGAGGGAATCACATGGGAGGGAGGGTTTAAGATTATATAAGTGAGGTTACTTCCTGTAGTGAGCCTCTTTCCCGCTTTCCAGACAGAGTTAAGGAACGCCCGCCCGCCCGCCCTTCTTTTTTATTGAGAAGTTAGAAGTATTTATGGCTTTGTGTTGTATGACTTTGTATTGATAAGTTTTGGTCTCCATTTGTCACAGCTGGCGTGTTCGGAGGCTCTTGTTCCGTTTCGTTGAAGGGAATGTGTAAGACGGCTCACCTGGCAAAACAACAAAGACATGCCCACCGCGGGGGCGGTGGCACGGCATGCGAGGTGATCGTCATCCAGAACATCAAGTAATGAATGTCAATGAACGGACAAGGTTTCCTTTTGTTATATTGTTAATAAAAGCTGTGGCCACCCCCACTTTATTCCACAAAGATGACTATGTGTGTTTTTCTATAGTAAGTATTTAAGTAACACTCAGTAGCACGGGAAGGTACATACAGTCTTATTGCAAAGAGTGTGGATTGCACATGGGTTTCACTCCTTCCATACGACTTATTCTAGGGGGGTGAGTTTGCTGATACATAAGAGCCTTCCCTTTGTCTGTCATTCATCTTTCTCTGATGAGGAGGGGAAATATGTGGGAGTGCACTGTACTATATATCATTGGGAGTATATTCTAGTGGTACTGTACATCCCTCCGCCTTATTCTAGCATTGTACTTAAACGAGTTACGGAAAAACTTTCCAGGTGGCCTGAGGTACCGTTAATCTTGATGGGGGATTTTAACGCAGTGATGTCTGAAGGGTTGGATAATTTCATAGGGGAGGGGGTGGGCAAGGGGGTGAACTGACTGCCTTTGGAAGATTAATGGTGGAACTGGGCTTGCGGGATATTTGGAGAGATAAGCATCCAGGGGTGAGGCAGTTCTCGTGTGCATCGCCTACGTTTCAGTCTCTTTCACGAACAGATTTGGTGGCATGCTCCGCTTCAGCAGTGCCGTATGTGGCGCAAATGGAATATCTACAGAGAGCGTTGTCGGATCACTCTCCGATGGCGGTGACACTGGTAGTGGGTGTAAGACCTACCGGGAATTGGAAGCTGAATGCGTTCTGGCTGAAATTGATGGATGGCGGGGAAATAAGGGACTTGATCAAAGAATATTTAATTTTTAATACTGAGTCGGTGCCGCAAGGGGTGTTATGGGATGCCATGAAGGCATGGCTGAGAGGAGTATTCATTCAATATATTAAACGAATTAAAACTAAGTCTAGGCAACTGGGAGAAAGCTTGGAGGATCGAGTGACAGAAACAGAAGGGAGACATGTGGAGGAGGGATCCGAGGAGACACTTAGACACTGGGTTTTTTTTTAATAAATTCTTTTATTTGTCATTTTGTTATTTTATATCACAAATTGTACAAATAATATACACAACATGGCATTGAAAATCATGCAACAGATCACAGAACCGTTATCAGCCTCACATCAACACATGAGTTCACCTGAGAGTACCATGTCACTGAAAACACTTATGTAAGAAAACTCCGGTATGCACCCTGAACCCGCAGCCGTGCATGGTATGTCCTATATGTGCTTAAGAGCATTAAAGAGAGCACCAGAGACAGAAAGAAGGAGAGGCCAATTAGTAAGGAAAGAAAGAATAGAAAATGGGGAGTGAGAAAACAAGAAGGGAAGAGGGGGGAGGAGGAGGGGGGGGGGAGCTGACCTTACACTCCGGGTCTGGACAGGAATTCACGAGGCCATGATGATTTTATATTCCTCGGTCGTTTGGAAACGAATCCATTCACGCCATGTTTTTAGGAAGGAGGCATGAGTCCCCTTCATTGATGCCGTGAGGTCCTCCATTCTCATGATTTCCTGGATCTTGCTGAACCACATGCCCACTGTCGGCGGACAGGACTGTCTCCACAGTGCAGGAACACATGCCCTAGCCGCGTTTACCAGGTGTCTAACTACCGAACGTCTATACACTGGCAGTGGGACCTCACACAGATGAAGCAGGAAAAGGCCCGGGGATTTCGGCAGAGGGTAATCCGTAAACTTTGAGGAAATGCGCCACACCTCGGACCAGAACCCAGTCAGGAGTGGGCAGTCCCAGAAAATATGCAGGATCGTACCTACATGGTCCCCACATCTCCAGCATAATGGCGAAACCGCTGGGATCATAGCATGCAATCTGGAAGGCACCCTGTACCAACGGGACAATATCTTAAACCCTGCCTCTTGGAATCTACTGGCCATGGAGGACTTATGTGTCATGGTGAACATACGGTCTTGTTGTTCGGGTGTAAGTGTTTCGCCCAGATCCCTCTCCCAGCTGAGCAAATACGGAGGTGGCGGCAGGTTGGTGGGCGAGATCAAGAACGCATAGATTCTGGATAAAGCATGTCGGATCGTGCCTGTGCCTGTGCACAAGAGTTCAAACGCGGAGCAGTCCCGCAATTGCTCTCCAGGATTTTCTAGGGACGTTAGGAAATGTCGCAACTGGTTAACCTGCCATGTCGAGAAGGGGACAGGGTCCGCCAGGGCTTGAATTTGATTGCTCTTCATCCACCTCCCCTCCTGCTGAAATTGTCGGGCCTGCCCCTTACCCGCCCGCAACCATACTTGGAATGGACCGCTATCCATTCCCGGTGGAAAGGCAGGGTTGCCCAAGATCGGGAATAGCGGGGAGGGGGACGGCGAGATCTCTGCCCGAGTAAACACCCGTGCTGCGACTGCCAGAGTGGGGCCGATTGTCGGGTGTAACCGCGCGACCCTGGGAACATGTCTGCCCAACCACGGCATAGCCTGCAATGAGATAGACATGAACGCCTGTTCCATAGACACCCATTCTTTCGTCCCGCCGTGCCGAAAGCAGTCTAAGATTCGTGTCAAGTGGGAGGCGTGATGATAGGAGACAAAGTCCGGAAGACCAATGCCCCCCTCCCCCTTTACACGAAAGAGCAAAGATCGGGCGATACGTGCTGGTTTCCCTGCCCATATGAATTTGTGCATCAGGGACAGCAGAGACTGAAAGAACGGGCATGGGATATGGATCGGTAGGGCCTGTAGGAGATACAGAATCCGTGGCAAGATGTTCATTTTAAAAATCGCACACCTACCGAACCAGGTAAAAGTGCCCGACGTCCAAGAGTCCAGGTCCGCCTTTATACGTTGAAGAAGCCAAGGGAAGTTCACCGCATAAAGTCGAGAAAGATCCCCGGGAAGTCGGACTCCCAGGTATTTTAGCGAATCTCTTGCCCACTTGAAGGAAAAGGACTCCGACAGTTCAGTGACCAGAGCCTGTGGTAACGAGATATTAACCCCTTCAAGACCAAGCTATTTTTGGCCTTCAGGACCAGACCCATTTTTTCAAATCTGACATGTGTCACTTTATGTGGTAATAACTCTAGAATGCTTTTACCTATCCAAGCGATTCTGAGATTGTTTTCTCGTGACATATTGTACTTTAGGTTAGTGAAAAAATTTGGTCGATAAATGTATTGCTTATTTGTGAAAAACACCAAAATTTTGAGAAAATTTGAAGAAATTATGATTTTTCTAATTTTAAATGTATCTGCTTGTAAAAGAGATAGTAATACCACACAAAATAGTTACTAATTAACATTTCCCATATGTCTACTTTATGTTTGCATCGTTTTTTGAACATCCTTTTATTTTTCTAGGACGTTACAAGGCTTAGAACTTTAGCAGCAATTTCTCATATTTTTAAGAACATTTCAAAAGGCTATTTTTTTCAGGGACGAGTTCAGTTCTGAAGTGGTTTTGAGGGCCTTATATATTAGAAACCCCCATAAAACACCCCATTTTGAAAACTGCACCCCTAAAAGTATTCAAAACAGCATTCAGAAAGTGTTTCAACTCTTTAGGCGTTTCACAGGAATTGAAGGAAAGTAGAGGTGAAATTTACAAATTTCATTTTTTTTTACAAAATTCATTTGTAATACATTTTTTTCTGTAACACAGAAGGTTTTACCTGAGAAAAGCAACTCAATACTTATTGCCCAGATTCTGCAGTTTTTAGAAATATCCCACATGTGGCCCTAGTGTGCTAATGGACTGAAACACAGGCCTCAGAAGCAAAGGAGCAGCTAAAGGATTTTGGGGCCTCCATTTTTTAGAACATATTTTAGGCACCATGTCAGGTTTGAAGAGGTCTTGTGGTGCCAAAACAGTGGAAACCCCCAAAAGTGACCCCATTTTTTAAACTACACCCCTCAGGGAATTTATCTAGGGGTATAGTTAGCATTTTGACCCCACAGGTTTTCTGCTAAATTTATTTGAATTAGTCTGTGAAAATGAAAATCTACTTTTATTGTGGAAAAACGTATAATTTTCGAATTTTTGCAAGGAATAAAGGAGAAAAAGCACCCCAACAATTTTAAAGCAATTTCTCATGATTACGGCAATACCCCACATGTGGTAATAAACTGCTGCTTGGACCCACGGCAGTGCTCAGAAGGGAAGGAGCGCCATTTGGATTTTGGAGCACTGATTTTACTGGAATATTTTTCGGTGCCGTGTCGTGTTTGCAACGCCCTGGAGGGTCCTAAACAGGGGAAACCCCCCAAAAGTGACTCAATTTTGGAAACTATGCCCCTCAAGGAATTTTTCTAGTGGTATAGTTCGCATTTTGACCCCACAGGTTTTTTGCTGAATTTATTAGAATTAGTCTGTGAAGATGAAAATAGACTTTTTTTTCTGAAAAAACATAGAATTTTCTAATTTTTATAAGGAATAAAGGAGATAAAACACCTCAACATTTGTAAAGCAATTTCTCATGATTACGGTAATACCCCATATGGGGTAATAAACTGCTGTTTGGACCCACGGCAGGGCTCAGAGGGGACGGAGGACCATTTGGATTTTGCAGCTCAGATTTTGCTGAATTGGTTTCTGGGGGCCATGTCGCATTTGCAGAGCCCCTGAAGTACCATTACAATAGAAATTCCCCAGGTGTGATCCCATTTTGGAGACTATACCCCTCAAAGAATTAAATTAGAGGTGTAGTGAGCATTTTGAGCCCTCAGGTGTTTTACAGATTTTATTATAATTGGGCTGTGAAAATGAAAAAATTTTTTTTCCCAATAACCTATAGATTTAGCACATAATTTTTCATTTACACAAGCAATACAGGAGAAAAGACACCCCAAAATGTGTGACAAAATTTCTCCTGAATAGGGAAGTACCCCATATGTGGTTGTAAACTGCTATTTGGACACACAGCAAGAGTCTAAAGGGAAAAAGCGCAATTTCGTTTTTGGAGTGGAGATTTTACAAAATTTGTTTTTGACTCCATGTTGCATTGCGCTGAGGTACCAGTACAGTGAAAACCCCCGAGAAGTGACCCCATTTGGGAAACTACACCCCTCAAGGAATTCATCTAGAAGTGTAGTGAGCATTTTAACCCCAAAGGTTTTGTAGAAATTAGTGCACAGTGGATGTTGCAGATTTAAAATTGCCATTTTCCACATATATGCTATTTCAGTGCCCAATGTGTTGTGCCCAGCTTGTACCACCGTAGACACACACCCCATAAATTATTGTTAAGCGGTTCTCCAGAGTGCAGTAATACCCCATATGTGATCATAAACTGCTGTTTTGGCACACTGCCAGGCCCAGAAGGACCGCAATTTGGCTTTTTGAGCGCAGATTTTGCTTGGTAGTAGTTTTGTTTAGTGTTTTACTGGTGTTTCAGCTTATAATGTGGGGGCATATGTAAGCTGTGCGGAGTACATCAGGGTATATGTAAGCTGTGCGGAGTACATCAGGGTATATGTAAGCTGGGCGGAGTGCATCAGGGTATATGTTAGCTGGGTGGAGTGTATCAGGGTATATGTAAGCTGGGCGGAGTACATCAGGGTATATGTAAGCTGGGCGGAGTACATCAGGGTATATGTTAGCTGGGTGGAGTGTATCAGGGTATATGTAAGCTGGGCGGAGTACATCAGGGTATATGTAAGCTGTGCGGAGTACATCAGGGTATATGTAAGCTGGGCGGAGTACATCAGGGTATATGTAAGCTGTTTAGAGCACATCAGGGTATATGTAAGCTGGGCGGAGTACATCAGGGTATATGTTAGCTGGGTGGAGTGTATCAGGGTATATGTAAGCTGGGCGGAGTACATCAGGGTATATGTAAGCTGTGCGGAGTACATCAGGGTATATGTAAGCTGGGCGGAGTACATCAGGGTATATGTAAGCTGTTTGGAGCACATCAGGGTATATGTAAGCTGGGCGGAGTACATCAGGGTATATGTAAGCTGTGTGGAGCACATCAGGGTATATGTAATATGTGCGGAGTACATCAGGCTATATGTAAGCTGTGCGGAGTACATCAGGCTATATGTAAGCTGTGCGGAGTACATCAGAGTATAAGTAAGCTGTGCGGAGTACATCAGGGTATATGTAAGCTGCGCGGAGTACATCAGGGTATATGTAAGCTGTGCGGAGTACATCAGGGTATATGTAAGCTGTGCGGAGTACATCAGGGAATATGTAAGCTGTGCGGAGTACATCAGGGTATATGTAATGTGTGAGGAGTGCATCAGGGTATATGTAAGCTGGGCGGAGTGCATCAGGGTATATGTAAGCTGTGCGGAGTACATCAGGGTATATGTAAGCTGTGCGGAGTACATCAGGGTATATGTAATGTGTGAGGAGTGCATCAGGGTATATGTAAGCTGGGCAGAGTACATCAGGGCATATGTAAGCTGGGCGAAGTACATCAGGGTATATGTAAGCTGGTTGGAGTACATCAGGGTATATGTTTGCTGGGCGGAGTGTATCAGGGTATATGTAAGCTGGGCGGAGTACATCAGGGTATATGTAAGCTGTGCGGAGTACATCAGGGTATATGTAAGCTATGTGGAGTACATCAGGGTATATGTAAGCTGTGCGGAGTACATGAGGGTATATGTAAGATGCGCGGAGTACATCAGGGTATATGTAAGCTGGGCGGAGAGCAACAGGATAATTGGATGATGTAATAATGGGGTAAATGAATAATAAATTAATTATCCCTGGCTAGTGACGTACGCTTTGAACCAATCCTTTATGCACAGGCCGGATTATTGGGTGCAGGAGTCGCACTTCTAAAGGGCGTCCGTGGTATTGTACAAAATATCCGCACACCAGCATTATCTAATCTTTGACTTCTTCACTAGCCCCATATGTAGCACAGACACCAAAATGTCATAGTTTTCGCTGCATTTACAGGGTCTACCAGTGGGGGCTGCAAATAATGACGTGGGGTTTTAGGTGAAGAACTGCTGCACATAAATTAGTCTGGGCCGTCGTTTTGCATTATTGCGTTCCAAGAGTCATAACTTTTTATTTTTCCGTTGACGAGCTGTGTGAGTGCTTGATTTTCATGGGACGAGCTGTCATTTTTATTAGTATCATTTAGGGGTAAATGTGATAATGTGATCAGTTTTTATTCAATTTTTTGGCGGGTGAGGAGACCAAAAAACAGAAATTCTCTTGCTGTTTTATTTTATCAATTTTTAACGGCGTTCTCTGTGCAGCATAAACAACATGTTTGCTTTATTCTGCGGTTTCATACGATTATGGCAATACCAAATTTATATAGTTTTTATATGTTTTACTACTTTTACAAAATAAAAACACTTTTTATAAATAAAATGTTTTAGTGTCACCATGTCCTGAGAGCCATAACTTTTTTATTTTTTTGTCGACGGAGCTTTGTGAGGGCTTGTTTTTTGCGTGACACACTGTAGTTTTTATTGGTACCATGTTTGGCTACGCGCGACTTTTTGATCACTTTTTATTCCATTTTATTTGAAACAACGTGACCAAAAAAGGAAATTCTGGCATTGTTTTTTATTGTATTTTTTTTACGGTGTTCACCGTGCGGGATAAATAATATTATATTTTTATAGGTCACGCCGATACGAACGCGACGATACCTATTATGTCTAGTTTTTGTATTTTTTTCCATTTTTTTCTAATTATAAAGGACTCGATCAGGGAAACAAGACGATTATTGTTTTTATTACGTAAAACGTTTATTTATTTATCTAAAACTTTTTTTAACCTTTTTTTTTTACTTTTTATTTTACACATACTAGGGGACTGGAAGATCTGATCTTCTGATCCCCTGTACAATACACTGCACTGCTTGTGTAGTGCAGTGTATTATAACTGTCATTTTATAACTGACAGTTGAGCCTATTACGTCCTGCCTCGGGCAGGACATAATAGGCTCCCGTACCTGGCAACCAGGAAGCCATTGCTAGGCTTCCTGGTTGCCATTGCAACCATCAGAACCCCGCGATTTTTCACGGGGGGCCAACTGGGTACAGAGGGAGCCCCCTCCCTCTGTATCAATCACTTAAATGCCGCTGTCGCTATTGACAGCGGCATTTGAGGGGTTAAATGGCGGCGATCGGACATAACAGTGATCGCCGCCATTGCAGCGGGATGTCAGCTGTATATTACAGCCGACACCCGCTGAGGATGAAGCGCGCACAGCTCCTGTGCCTGCTTCATCCTCAGGGCGTTACTGTACGCCCATTTGCGGGAACGAGCCGCTAAAAAGGACGTACAGTAACGCCCATTTGCGGGAAGGGGTTAAGGGCCTCTGACTTCTGGTAGTTTATTTTAAAGTTGGATAATCTCGAGTATCTACCCAGCTCCGCCATCAGGTTAGGCAAGGAAATTCTAGGGGCTGTGAGGAAGAACAGCAGGTCATCCGCGTAAGCGGCAACCTTATGTTGTCTGCCTCCCAAGTCCACTCCTGTAATGTCCGTGTTGGAGCGGATGTGACACAGCAAGGGCTCCAGGCATAAACTAAAAATCAGTGGTGATAGCGGGCAGCCTTGGCGTGTGCCGTTAGTAATCGTAAAGGAGGATGAGAGTTGCCCATTGACCTTGACCTGTGCTGACGGGGAGGAGTAGAGACCAGAGATCCATGACATCATATGAGTCCCTATTCCTATATGTCGAAGGGTGGCCAACATAAAGTCCCAACTGACCCTGTCAAAGGCCTTTTCCGCGTCCGTTGACAAAAAACAAGTGGGGAGTGACGTGACCGCTGCTTGGTACATTAAATTAATTGCCCGTGTGGTGTTATCTCTCGCTTCCCGTAAGGGCATAAAACATACTTGATCAGGTTTGAAGGAGCGGAGACAACCGATATGCCAGAATCTTTGCAAAGAGTTTCAAGTCTACGTCCAGCAGAAAAATAAGACGATAACTCTGGCATAGGGATGGGTCCTTCCCTTCCTTGGGTATGACCGTAATGTGAGCCCTCAGCGTGTCCCTGGGAATGGAACCCCCTTCGGTGAGTGAATTAAAGGCCCGGATGAAGTGGGGTGCGAGCACCTCTGAATAGGTTTTATAGTACGGCAGAGACAGGCCATCCGGTCCCAGGGCCTTCCCCGTAGGGGAGTCCTTCAGTGCCCATGTCCACTCTTCTGGGGAGATGGGGGCCTCTAAGGCCGCAAGATCATCAAGTGGGATCGATTTCATCCCAGAGGATCGAAGGTACTCCTCGATCCTCTCTAGGTGGCTGCCGCCGTCCTGTGAGGAGGGTGCCTTTGGGAGATTGTAGAGAGAGTGGTAATAGGCACGGAAGGTCTCAGAGATGTCGTGTGGAAGTTGAAGTATTTTATTATGAGTACCTATGATGTGTGGGACGTATGTACGCGATCTGGTTTTCCGGAGGGCGCGGGCCAAGGTCCTACTGGGTTTATTACTGAATTCATAAAAGTGTCTTCTACATTTGACTAGGGTGGCCTTCGCCTTGGCCAGACAGAGTGAGCGTACCTGCTCCCTCAATTGCCCCAATTCTGCCCCTAATAACCGGTTCTGTGATACTTTATGGGACTGTTCCAGTCGGTGGATGCGTGACAGTAGGTCTCTGAGATGTGCCGTTCGCTCCTTTTTGAGTTTGGCTCCTAGTTGTATAAGGGAACCGCGCACCACACATTTATGTGCCTCCCATATACAGAATGGGTCCATCCCTGGTGTGTTATTTCTGTCAAAGTATTCCACCAAGTCACGGCGTACTTCAGAGACCACTGACGTATCCTGTAGGAGCGACTCATTCAGTCGCCACTGCCAGGAGGGAGGATGGGCCAGTGTTCCCAGTGTAAGGAACGAGAGACCAGAATGGAGACTCCCTTGGTCTTGGAGTCGGGGGACGCACTATGATACCCTGCGGGGTAGTTGGTGTCCGTAAGTTTCGGGATGCTATCTGCCCGGAAGTGAGTTTCTTGCAGGAAGGCCACGTGTGCTTTTCGTTTCCACAGGAGACGGAGAATGGAGGACCTCTTTTCCGGAACATTCAGACCCTGTGCGTTTAGGGAGACAACAGTAATGTCAGTCATGGCAGCGTAAATTTCAGGTGTGGACAGAGGGGGAAGGGGAGAGAAAGACGAGGAAGAAGAAGAGGGAAAAAAGAAGAACGAATATATTCAGAGCAAGCTCTCTAAATTCGGAGTGCAATACCTCTCCACTACTCAACGCGAGCTGTGCCGCCCGCAGGAAACCTTCAAACACGACACAGCTACACGGAACCCTATGAAGGAACAAGGAAAGACCGGAGTGCAAAGACAGCACAACAACAGTTAGGCCTCATTTACACGAACGTAATATACGCGCGTGCGACGCGCGTGCTTTGCACGCATGTCGTACGCACCTATATTAGTCAATGGGGCAGTTTAGACGATGCGTGAATTGCGCTCAGCGCGAGTGCGCAGAAAAAAACTCACGACATGTTCTATAATCGTGCGTTTTTCGCGCACTCACGCACCCATTGAAGTCAATGGGTGCGTGAAAACCACGCATGCCGCACGGAAGCACTTCCGTGCGAACTGCGTGATTCGCGCAAGAGCTGTCAAACTCCTGAATGTAAACAGAAAAGCACCACGTGCTTTTCTGTTTACAAACATCCAAACGGAGTGTCAAATTCGAGATGAGCGCACCGAACTTCACCGGGTTCGGCCAAACTCGTTTTGACCGAAACCGGTAAAAAATGTTCGGGTACGCGACGTCAGGAGACAGTCACTGTCCACGGTGCTGAAAGCGTTAAACTGGTTCAGCACCATGGGCAGTGACTTCCGCTCCGAAAATCCATGAACCTGTAAAAAAAAAAAAGACGTTCTGACTTACCGATAACTCCGGTCCGACCTCCCGGGATGACAGTTCAGTCCAAGTGACAGCTGCAGCCAATCACAGGCCAAGCACAGGCTGCAGCCAATCACAGGCTGCAGTGGTCTCATGGACTGCGGCGTCATCCTGGGAGGTGGGGCCGGATGACAAGAGAGGGACGCGTCACCAAGGCAACGGCCGGGAGCCCGGACTGGGGGAAGCAGGAAGTTCTTGGTAAGTATGAAAGTCTTTTTTTATTCACAGGTTGGTGTATATTGTGTTCGGCATTCACTGTCGAGGGTGCTGAAAGAGTTACTGCCGATCAGTTAGCTCTTTCAGCACCTTGGACAGTGACGGGCGTCGACTAGCCTCATCTTTATGATGGCGGCTGCGCGAAAATCACGCAGCCGCGCATCATACACGGATGACACACGGAGCTGCCAAGTGCCTTTTGCGCGCGCAAAACGCAGCGTTTTTTGCGCGCGCAAAACGCACACGCTCGTGTAAATGAGGCCTTAAACTGTCAACTAGAAAATTCAAGTAACCAAAGTGCTTGAGAGCCCCGGACTCACCCTATTAACAGTTAACATTTCTAGTGTTGACCTTCCCCTCCGTGATAAACCAGGTTAGGCAAATGAAACAGTTAAAGCAGGTGAACCAGATAAAACCTCCCCCGACAGGTGTGGACCTGCCCGCCCCCTCAACCCACAATGATACAACCAGCTATATGGCAGTTCCAGCAATGTGTTCCTGACAGTCCTCCAGGAACCCTATGGGAAAAGAGAGAAGGAAAATGCAAAATGCAGAGCAGGAAAATGTCTACAATACAGGAGTCTGTGGACATTCAGTCCCTCCGCGGCGATCGTCGTCCAGGGGGATGGAGATCATCTGGCCTCGGTTTCTGCGTGGAGGTCGACGTTCCATGGCACGGAGATCGGATGGCTCTGCTCCAGGTCGGATTGGCTGACGAGACCCAAAATCCGGGTATGGGCCTCCTCTGGGAGCAAATGGCGTAGGCGGTTCGGTCCAGTCTGGTAACCGCACCGACGTGGTCTCCAAGAATCGGAATGCTTCCTCCAGGTCGTCAGGCGAGCGGACAGCAAAAGACATTCCCTGCTTGCGAAGGATGATGTGGAAAGGGTGTCCCCACCTGTATGTTGCGCCTCCTGCCCTTGTTGCTTCCAATAACGGGCGGACCGTTCTGCGCATGGAGAGTGTCAATCTGGATACATCTGGCAGGACGGTGATATCGGCGCCATTGTATGGGACAGCCCCTTTTTCCCAGGCTCTGCGGGCAATCTCCTCTTTTTTTGCTTGTAGAAATGAACTCTACAGATAACATCCCTGGGTCTATTGCCGTCTCCATTCCTGGGACCTGCCAGCCTGTGAACTCTGTCCATCTCTACGGGCATATCTTGCCGACACTCCAAGAGCTTGTTGAAAATGTGGGTCACAGCGTCTTAAAGTCCATCGGGGGGTACAGACTCGGGCAAACCCCTCAGTTTCAGGTTGTTCCGCCTTCCCCTGTTCTCGACATCATCTAAGTGTAGAGAGAGGTCTCGGAGCTGCGTAGCTTGGGTAGCCAAGGACTGGGAGAGGACCGATATGTCCAGGGAGTCGACGGAGTGCTGGCGTTCTAGGGTGTCCACTCTCACGGCTAGGGCACATACCTCCTGGGTGACCTCGCCTATGGCCCTGTCGTGTTTCTCCTCCAGTCGTGCGAGGCGGAGGTCTAAATCCATTTTAGTGGGCAGTACCTTGACCATCTCCCAAAGTTCTGCCAATGTCCGTTCCATGGAGAGCGGGGGGCCCGAGGACAGGCCTGTGTGTTGGTCTCCTGTTTGACCTGGTGAGGTGGGGGAGAGGGTCTCCCGGAAGATGACCGGTAACCCCTGGCTCTGCTGACTGCTTGGCCCGGGTGGGGGCCGCTGGGCCAGTGGTGGTAGTGGTGTCTCAAGTGTCCTGCCTGTGGGTGCCATGTCAGGGGGCCCGGGACTGGTAACGGGCTGGTGGTGGCTATACAGGGGGGGGTGAGGTCTCTGTCTGGGCCAGTGGAGGGAGCCCTGTGCTTTCTGCCCCACACTGACCTCTGTCTGCCGGCTGCATCTCTCCTTCAGGCCCTGCGGTGTCGGCGCCGGGCTGTAGCTGGTCGGCGTGAGAGGAAGGCGGGGTGTGCCCCTGCTGCAACCCGGAAGGCTGGCTGCGGCCTGTTGGAGGGGACGAGGAGGCCCGTTGCGGGGTGTTTTCCGGCGCGGATCGGAGGAACCGGGCGATATTGGAGGTGCCCGGGAGGTTCCGACGGTGCTTCCCCCTGGTCATATTCAGTCTTGCGGCTGTTTAGTGAGCCCTGTCGGCGATATTCGGCGGGGTGAGTCCGGAGCTTCAGTTGCACGCGTCCTCACACATCCATGCCTAAGCCACGCCCCCCTAGACACTGGGTTGAGGCTCAGACGCTGTTGAAAAATCACCAACTAGCAATGGCGGATAATAAACGCTTATTCCTTAAACAGAAATATTATGAAGAAAGGGAAACTGCAGGGAGGTTACTCGCTAGGATGGCACAGCCCAATATCTAAGCATGTGCATGCTAAACACCAAGGCCATGCAGCATGTTTAAAGTTTCAAGGAATTGAACTCATTAGACCCCCAAAAAGAGGAGGGGACTGGGACAACCTAATTCTACGCAAAGAAGCCCAATGGATCCATAGACTGGCATGCATACAACCAGCGGGTTTAAACGAGCAGACTAATTATACGTGTTTTATTTAATATGCAATACCATTCCCCTTAAGGTGGCCAATATTCACCATGGGTTGCCTTTTTGGGTGGGTGGGTTCCATTTGCATAGTGCATTATGTTCGATATGGCCATATTGGCCAGCCAACATATAAAGAGATCTTTTGTCAGTTTTTCCAAATGGGAGGGACTCAGTAATCTTGTCCACCTAATATGTGTTTATTAACTTAAGAGTTGCTTTGTGAGGTAGTCCACTTGCGGTGGGTAACTGTCCCGCAAGACATACTTACAAAATAAATTATCGTTTTGTGCTTACCTTCCTCTTACTTGGCAGTCCGGGCGATACGTCCTTGGCTTCTACTGCGCCTGCGCGTTCGGTATGATGCGGTCGATGATGACCCTTGGTTGTCAGCTGACGGCGGGGGGTCACATGGGCAGGTGTCACGAATCGAGAGGGTGTTGTGATTGGTCAGTTCATGTATCGCCGCCAAATACGAGGGGTGGAGTTTAGGTGTTTATAGTAACCCAGCGCCTGCAATGAAGTATGCCGTTGACATCGATACGTGCATCTTCCCGTGACGCACAGCAGAATATCTGCTGTTGAATTATCGCTGGCGATGAGGCCAGAGTTACCAAGATACGGACCCCTGAGGATGAGTATCTGAAACGCGTAGGGTCGTTTATTGTATATGGAATGTTTGCATAGGGGACAGTAGCATTGTGTTACACCCAGCGCTAGGAGATCCGGTGATTTATTTCGGACACTGGTGCTTCTTTTGGGGATTGTACTATTGTTGTGCCCAGGATAAATGCTGGTTCCAGAAAAATATTGTTACAAACACTGAGATATATCTATCATAATGACTCAGTGTTTTCTGTTTAATACATTTTTTTAATTTTCACGGTGGGGCTCATTTCACAGTGGTGTGTTACCCCTGTTTTTAAAACGAGTTACTATTAAAAGGTATATTTTACTCAGTTGTCACTTCAGTGAACCTTCTAATTTTTTCATATTGTGGGAGCACAATTATATTTATATCAATTTATACAGTGAATTTATTCACAGCCGCAAGGGAGTAACAATTTCATTCATGGTCTTCGGGGGGAGGGGGGGAGGGTGGAGACACGGGGCAAATCTTGCAAATATTTAAGCGGTTTTATACTGACCTATACACATCCAAAGCGCATTACGACACTCAGCAACTGGAAGATTACTTGGGAAGCATTAATTAGTCTACATTAGGCCTTGAGGCCCGTGAAAGCTTGGAGGCACCTATTTCATTGGAGGAGTTGGAACAGGCGGTAAGGGATATGGCAAATGAGAAAGCTCCGGGTCCAGATGGGTTACCAGGGGAGATTTATAAGGAATATGGAACGGAATTAGCGCCACAATATTTAATCACTTTGCAGGATAGCTTTGACAGAGGCAAATTGCCGGACTCCCTATATGAAGCAACGATAGTGGTTCTCCCGAAAGAGGGGAAAGACAGTCAATTACCGGAGTCCTATAGACCGATATCCTTGCTGACGTCGGATGTTAAGATCTTGGCGAAGGTTCTAGCGCTGCGGCTAAATAAGGTGGTTCAGCAGGTGGTGCATGAAGACCAGTCGGGGGTCATGCCTTCCAAATCGACGGCTGTCAACCTCAGGCGGTTGTTTTTTAATCTTCAGGCGACACCGGACATTCGTGGGGGAAGGGCTGTGCTAACACTAGACGCCGCGAAAGCGTTCGATTGTGTAGAATGGGGGTACTTATGGCGGGTAATAGAAAAGATGGGATTCGGCCCTAATTTCGTGAAATGGGTATAGTTGCTGTACGTGGCCCCTACAGCTCGCATACGGGTGAATGGTGCATTGTCCGAAAAGTTTTCGCTGGCCAGGGGTACGCGCCAGGGGTGCCCACTGTCACCATTGCTGTTTGCTTTGGCGGTGGAACCACTGGCGTGTCTCATAAGACAGGAGGAGCGCATACGGGGCCTGCAATAAGGGGAAATGGAGGAAAAAATCTCGTTATATGCAGATGATATTTTAATATATATGGCAGACACTGAGAACACTCTGGAGGTAGTAATGGACACAATCACAAGGTTTGGGGTGTTTTCGGGATTAAATATTAACTGGACCAAGTCTGCTCTTATGCCACTTGACCCGGTTAATGTTGTGGACACTGGAGTGGGATCCTGGGTTCCGATAGTCTCTGAATTTACGTACCTAGGGGTTAAGGTGACGGCCAGGGTCCAAGACTATATGTCCTTGAATGTTTTACCACTGCTGCTCAAGGTTAAACATAAGGTGGACGCCTGGAACAGGCTCCCGCTCTCTGCTCTGGGGAGGACCAATCTAATCAAAATGATCCTTATGCCTCAAGTTTTGTATATTCTTCATAATTCCCCAGTATGGATACCTAAACATTGGTTCAGACGAATGCATAATCTCTTTCGGGATCTGGTCTGGAAAAAAAGGGGTTCCGAGGATAAAATTGGAGAAACTGCAATTGCCTAAAGATGAAGGGGGGGTTGCACTGCCAAACGCCTGGATATATTTCTTGGCCGCTCAGAGCCAACAGTTTAAAGGGTGGGAGGACACAGAGACATGGGGATCTAGCGCACGCTTATTGTCATACATGGGGGGGAGCACTCAACCCGCTAGAGGGCCTGGAAGTGCATACCTTTAAGAGACTGGCGAGTGCTAAACCTACATTGCTCCTGATACATAAAGTCTGGTGGCAATGCAAACAGATCTTGGGAGTGGGAATGTGTACCAAATATACTCCCTTATGGCACAATCCGGTCCTGTGGGAATTGTACGAATTAGAGGGCATGCAAAAATGGGAGCTGGCAGGGGTTGGGCGATTACAGCACTTGTATGATGATAACGTGCTGAGATCATTTCAGCAGCTGAAAGACCTATTTCAACTGGAGCACAGTATGTGTTATCAATATTTGCAGATCCGTCATGCCCTATAGGCGCAGGTGGTGGACCTGACGGTCTGTGCTCTGGGGGTCCTAGAATATGTGGGACGGGCAGACACGACCAAAGGCCTGATCTCGATGGCAGGATACAGGAGCTTGTTGTCCAAACACCTGGGGGACCCGAAGGCGATGGTAAAAGTAAAATGGGAACAGGATATTGGTCGATTGACCGAAGAGGAGTGGGTGGAGCTATTAGCGTCCACATGTCACTCAGTCTGGCGCAAAGGAGATCCCAACTCTTCTTGATACATAGTGTACCGCACCCCGTGGGTATTAAAACAGATGGGTATTAGAGCGGATGCTAAATGTCCTAGGTGCACGGAGAAGGCGGACAGATACCATATGTTTTGGGCATGTGAGGCCCTGAGGACCCTATGGGGGGGGAAATATTGGATCTGATAAAGCAGGTGTATGGTCTGGAACTGGCGGCAGACCCTAAAGTTATGTTGTTGCGAGCGGTGGGGGAATTGGAGAGTTGGGTCTGGCAATTGCAAAAAAATTTTATCAGACGAGGAAATGTATTGCTAAACACTGGCTGGATGCGGAGCCACCAGGGATGAGGGAAATTGTAGGAATGTTGAATCATAATATCCTGATGGAGTATAAGATATTTTCAAAAAGAGGCACGGGAAAAAAATTTGATAAACAATGGAGCGGATGGTTGGCTTGTCCTGAGGTGCTGTCACCTGACCTGAGTAGACTACGGGCACGGGTCATCTGAGGAATTGGCGGTGACCGAGGTTGGCGCAAAGGAGGGGTGGAGGGGAAACCTGTTAATAGAACGTATTCCTTTTCGGATTGGTATTGCAAACAATTGGTGGAGATATGGGTGGGGGCATGTTGGGGGTTTTCTCATATGATGTAATTATTGTATATGATGTTGAAATACTTGGAATATGAATGTAATTGTGTTATCTTTTCTGATGTTCGTATCAATAAAATTGGATTGATTTTAAAAAAAATCAGAGGATGTCAGTGAGAGAGGAGCCTGAAAGGATTAGCACAGAGAGACTGGAGAGCTGGATCAGGAGGTCTTCAGTAAAGAAAACCACAACAGGAGAGAAGTGCTCTTCCTCATGAACTCATGCCCTTCCTCATGATCTAGACCAGGGGTCTCAAACTCGCATATAGAAAAAATGGGAAGTTGACGGGCCGCATTACTTTCAAATTTGATATAATACAAAATTATTGTTAATCAATTTTTTATTTGAACTACTTTAACACTATATTACTATAATAATAGCGTTGGGTTTTAAATTTGAGATATTTCTCCACGTGCTTATTTCAACAATCCAGTTTTCCAGTTTAAGTGTCGCTAAACACAGTCCGGCGTCTCAGTTAGCAGCGTTTGGCAGACACACATCAAGATTGGGCAGCCCCTTTTTAGATAGTGCCGCAGTGCCCGCGGTGGATGCTGCCACAGAGTCCTCTGTAAATGCTGCCACAGTGCCCTCTGTAGATAATGCAATACACCCCTAGATAATGCCAGTGTCTTCTGTACATGCTGCCACAGTGACGTCAGGGGCTTGCCAAGAGCTAGAGTCCCGGAGCAGAGCCGCTTCTAGCATTCTGCCTGGGAATGCAGCTCTGGACAGAGATGTCAGGGGCAACCCCAGAGCTGGAATCCCAGGCAGAGCGCTAGTAGGCTCTTCCTGGGACTCCAGCTGTGCTCCTGACATCACTGGGACTCCTGCTCTGGGGAAGCCCCTGACATCATTGTTAATGTATGGACAGCGATGTCAGAGGCTTCCCCAGAGTCCCGGAGCAGAGCCTGTACTAGCACTCTGCACGGGACTCCGGCTCTGGGAAAGCCCCAGACATCGTGTGTCCAAACATGGACAGCAATGTCAGGGAATTCCAGAGTCTCGGAACAGAGCCTATACTAGCGGCTCTGTGTCCCGCAGAGGACAGCCCCAGGGGCCGCATGCTTGAGACCCCTGATCTAGATGGTCATGGTGAATTGCTGACTGATAGCAGAGCTAGAGGGGGATTGGTATTAACCTCCTATAAGGATAGCAGTGCATTGGGACGTTCCAGACCTATTATTGCCGTTCACTGGAGTCTTAAAACCATGTCCCTGTGGCGAACGGAAAAGTGACTATTTATTGTTGAAGGTAATATCCTGTATGAAGTGATTACTGTGAAAGAACCAAGAGACTGGGTCAGAAAGTCAATGCCTAAGTACAGTTGTTAAGTGACCGTTTGCTCTCCGAAACAAGAAGTCTTGTTGTATTGTTTGTGATCAAAGTAAAGCATGATCATAAGACCGGTTGTAGTATCCGTTATTCAATCAAGAACCCCCTACACATGTAGCCACTTACACAGACCCAGTTAGTCCCATGGCGCTATACAGAACACAGAGCAGCTGTATTTCTAACAGTAAATATACATTTTTATAAAATCTAATCTGACAGTTGAAGCAAAAAGACATTTTTAACAAAAAATAATCACTTTCAAAAGGTGTACATAATATTTTTTTTCTATATCAGTTTATAAACGTAAAAGTTGCACTGTGTTTGGTTGCTATGGGCAACAAAGCCAGTTATTGTATTATATGTTTTTGATAAATGAGGCCCTATACGTTCAATATGTAATCTGACTATTAGTTTATGTAAGATAGACATAGCGGAACTGAAGTCAGTGCAGAGCTGAGAAAAAAGATTGTAGGGAATGGAGTAATTAAAAAAATAAAATCTAGCTTGTAAAGATGGGTAACCAACAAAGTTAATCTCTTATTTTTACAGGCTTAGTTAGATCTCCGACAATGGCAGGATATGGCGTATTAAAAGTCCACGTAGTCTGTAAATACGTCTCTGATAGAAGCAAGTTATAAAAAGGTGCTTCCGAGGTGGTATATGGTCCCGCCCCGACCATCTCAGATGTATCCATCATCTGATTCCCCCTGCTTTCGACAACATTGTTGAGAAGGCAGATTATTTTATAAAATGGTGGGACTGTCCTACAGTAGCTAAGTTTTCACCATCTCACTCTCGGACACACTGGATGCACTACCTAAATGGACACTAGCTTTTCATAAAACTTGTGATAACCAAAAAAGTATACCTAGTAGCTAGCAACTTTGCAATTTACTTTCTTCCCAAAAAAAACAAAAGGATTTTTTGGACTACTCACTGTAAAATCCTTTTCTTATCCAGTTTATTGGGGACACATGCCGTGGGTATATGCTGTTGCCACTAGGAGGCTTGACATTACGATTATAAAAGTGACTCCTCCTACAGGCTATACCCTGCTGACAGACAGAGCTATTGAGTCTGTCTGCAAGCATTAGGAAAAGCAGATACAAGGTAAGATATGCATGTCAAGCACGAGAGTGGGATCCCTCAAACTGACAACTCAAAATGAAAAAAAACCTTGAAACAAATGGGTGGGAGCTGTGTCTTTTTCGTTAAATTGGTGGACACCGTCCGTGGCATGTGAAGGTATGCACCTGGTAGAACTTAACAAAAGGTGTGCAGAGAAGACCACATGGCTGCCTTGCACAATTTAAAGGCAGAGGCCTGATGTCGCACAGTCCAGGAAGCCCCAACCGATCTGGTACAGTGGGCCGTGACTCAAACAAAGGAACCGCTCTCCGTACGCGATAAGCCTCGACCAATCATTAGAATTCAAAAGACCAATGGTGGCCTTAGAGGCCGCCAAACCCTTGCTGGGACAGTCAGGGAGGATGAAGAGGGAGTCGGACCACCATTGGGAAGAAGTGATAGAATAATAAATCTGCTCGGCCCGGACAACATCCAGGTTGTGGAGGGGACGCTCCCTCGGATGACAGGAAGAAGGCCTAAAGAACTGCAAGACCATACCCTCATTCATGTGGAAGGCCAAAACCACTTTAGGCAAAACATAAGTCATCATGTCGAGCACCACCTTTTCTAGGTCAAGTCAGAAACGGAAAAACGACGAGAGACGTAAACTTAGAGGCCCTCTGGATGGAGGTCACCGAAACCAAAATGAAACACCTTCCAGGACAAATAATGGAGTCGATTGCCAGACATCGAAGACAAAATTCCCACGATGGAATCAGAGGACGATAAAAAGGGAACCAGATGAGCCATCCCCTGCTAAAAAGTTTTAATGTGAGCTTTAAACGCCGAGTGACCAATCCAGGGTCACCAGAATTGCAGGAATCCCCTCCACCTTGAGCTGTCGGAGGAGCAGATGGAGAGGCAAGATTTACAGGAGACAGAAGTCCGACCAGGACACCACGAGCTCGGGAGATGAAGCAGGGAACCCGGTGATTGAATCTGGAGGCCATCAAGTCCACGTCCAGACAACCACACCTGAGACATCTGGTCGAAGAGATCTTGGTGAAGAGACCACACTCCAGGATCCACAGTTTCGTGACTGAGTAAATCTTCGACCCAATTGTCGGAATGTGAACCTCTGTGAGCCGGAACATGAGCTTCCGCCCAGACCAGGAATCTGGAAGCCATGGTCATCACTGTGGTGAGGTGTGTGAAGTCTTGGTTATTTAGATAAGCCATGGCCGTGGCATTGTCCGTCTGAACCCTCAACTGGTGTCCGAACAGAGTCAGAGTCTAGTGCAGGAGAAGCAGAAAGATGGCTCTCAACTCCAGACTGTTGATGGGAAAGGAATAATCAGATGAAGACCAAAGCCCCTGAGCTGTGAGATTCCGACAGGGGTCCCCTATCCCTTGAGGCTGGCATCTGTGGAGAGGATCAGTCGGTTCCACGGAAGGTCGGAGCACCCCAGGGAACGGCCGGAGAAGTGATCCACAACCAAAGCGAGCGACAAACCGAGAGGGGAAGGAGGAATTTGATGCAGTAATTGCAAGGATATGTCTCGCAGGTTAAGGATTGCCCGCTGTAGAGTACGCATGTAAAACTGCGCAAATGAAATAATCTCGATAGAGGCCATCATGGTCCCGAGCACCCACACGCAGAGTGAAGTCAACACAGCCATCTGTAGGTAACTAATTCCGTGCTAAAGAATAACATAAGACACCCCCCGGGTGTGAAAGAGTGCCATCACAACAGAGAGAACCTTCTTGAACACTCAAGGGACCGTAGCCAGGCCAAAGTGGAGGTCCACAAATTGGTAACGATAAGACAGTACTACGAAACTCAGGCAGCGTTGGTGGGAAGTGCAGATAGGGATGTGAAGATATGCGTCCTAGATGTCCAAAAAAGAAAGAAATTTCCCCTGTTCCATGAAAGCAATGACAGATCGGAGAGTTTCCATCTGAAAATGATGGACCAGAACATGCGCGTTGAGGCACTTGATATTCAGTATGGGCCAAACCGCCTTTTTTTCAGGACTACAAGAATGTTGGAATAAACCCTTGGAACCTTTAGTTCAATGGCACCGGAATGATGACCCACTGAAGAAGCAGAGTGTCAATTGCTTGAAAAACAATTTGCTGCCCTGCATGGGGACTGTGGAACAGCAGACAAAGAAGCGCTCTGGAGGGTGGCTGGCAAATTCTATTTTGTATTCCAAAAAATGTACCACCTCCTGGACCCAGGCATCCGAAATGTGAGAGAGCCAGACGTCCTTAAAAGGGAAGAAGTGGCCTCGCCGGTTCCAACCTTGCAGGTGGAGGTCGGGGGCGCCAGGAGAGCCGGGTCTTGAAGGAAGGCTTAGCCTTCTGATCCTGGTGAGTCTGCGGCCGGGTGTTAGAGAAACCAGGAAAGGAGCAATGACATTTTTGGCTGGGTTAATGCGCTTAGGCCTATTCTGAGGAAGATGGGTCCTTTCACAACCTGTGGCTTCTGAGATAATCTCATCCAACCTAGGCCCAAAGAGACAATACCCTGAAAAGGGTAGAGCAGTCAGGGAGCGATTGGAGGCTGAATCAGGAGACCAAGCCTTGAGCCAGGTGGTCTTGCGAATAGCAATAGAGGAAGCGGAAGCCCTCACCACCTCAAGAGCAGCTTCACAGATATATTTGGACGCATTGGAGATCAGGTGAGGTAGATCAACTCATGCCTCTTGAGGACTCGTGAGCAGGCCAGGACTGATTTTGTGAGCCCATTCAGTGATGTATCTGCTAACCCACACCGATGCAAAAATTGGGCAAAGGGCATAGCCCGAGGCCTCTAAGGTAGTTCTAGCAAGAGTCCACGCAGAAAAGGTTCTAGCCTTCGATAGGCGAGAAACTGGTTGATCTGCTGCTGGAGTCTGCACCCACGCGGAAGTGCTTTATTGAAAGGGGTAGAAAACATCAAGACGGCTAGAATGGGAAAACTACTTGTCTGGGTGCTTCCATTCCTTAAAGACAATACCCTCTAGTTCCGAGCGGGCTGGAAAAAAAGCAACAGACCATTGGGGCTGAAGGAAAGAAATGGAGTCAGTGGAAGGTGCAGAATCGGTGACCAGAATTGTGTCACAGACAGCTCTAATTAGCACCTCCACCAAGGTGGAAAGAGGGGTAGAACCCCTACCAACTGAAGCCGAATCAGATAATTCACCACCAGACAAAACCCCTCTAGGAGAGGAGGCACCAGACCTGACTTCAGGGCCAGAAACACACTGCCCACATGGGGGAGGTGAAACAGAAGGAGGACAGGGAAAATGAAAACAAGCAAAAAGCTCTAGTTTGCGTGCGTGGTCTACCACAGGCGGAAGACATGGATCGGTAGTCCATAGGAGGACGGGAAGAACAAGAGTCCTGGGGGGGCAAGCAGACATGCCACCTAAGATGGACTGAGTAATGTTTGCCAGGTTATCAACTGTCCGGAAAAGGGAGTTAGCCCATTCCAGATCCACACCTATCCCACCAGTGGTGAGCAACACTGGGGGGGCGGCAGGGGTGCAGATGTCGGCATGCCTTTGGCATAATAATCTTTTTGCCTTTGGCGATATTGATGTGTTTTTGGATGTCGGCATGCATTATATACAAAAGTAGACTGAGCACAAGGAAATACAGTATTGCACTTAGAGCAGGCATAATAAATGGCAAAAAGTTAGTCTGGCATGAGAATTCCCGTTTAGGGCCAGACATGGCAGTAGAGAATGTTACTTAACTTCACACTGAAGTAGTGAAAAGGAATATGATCACTCAAACTGCGTAGCAAGCAATACTCCTAAATTAGGGTCTAATGGCTCATTCACCTAGCGCTGCTAGAGAAGTGTAACTGACTGAAAATTAGCAGTGTGAGAAAGGAGTATGTTTCCTTAGGAAAACTGACTCAGCACCTGTAGGCTAGGGCACTAGTAGGTGAATAGTGAAGCAAAGGCTGATCGTACCTGCTTTCAAGCTGTCAGAAGTCTTCCTCAGGAAAGAAGCAGCAGCTCTGTTCAGGAGGTCCTGTGTCCCAGCAGCGTCCACCTAAATTGAGGCTAGCAGAGGGGAATGCTGAAGCCCCGTCTGCAGGGCTCCGCAAGTCGCCGCTGGCCGTCATGTGAGGAGACCAGCCAATCAGGAAAGAAACAGGATTCCACATATAAAAAATGGAAAAAAGGCACGCTATTGGTGCACATTACAGTGAGGTCCTGCCCCCACATGTGCAGTGAAGCGCATACAGTAAAAAATAGCATTAACTGCCTAAAGTATTCAGGTAGCATAGGAAGACTAGGGAAAAATACCCAGGGAATAGGCTGGTCCAACAGACCGCTGCAGTGCACAAGCGGCGGTCCATTTGTGGGGTGGGATTTTTTTGTTTAGTAAGTACTCCAACAGATGTACTGACCAGCAGGCGCTCTAGGCGCTCTAGGCCCACTTCTTCATATGCAGGATGGACAACAGTGCCTAAGCATATGACATTGTGTGCCCGCCGAAAGGGGAATACAGGTGACCCTACTTCTTGATGATGAAAAGAATAAAATAAAAAATTATTGCTATCAGAAGTGTCTGCCTCCTACGACACTAAGCTAAGACAGAATAGCTCAGTGTTTTTGGACAGGGTATATCCCGTAGGAGTCACTTTTATTTCATAGTGTCAAGCCTCCTAGTGGCAACAGCATATATCCACGGTCTGTGTCCCCGAATGTAACGAACAAGAAACGCAAAAACCTCAAATAAACATACTTACCAAAAGTGTGAGTGCACAAAAAATATTTTTTTTTTTTTAACTAGAAAAGCTTTCTTACTTCTAGGAATCATGGACGATGAGCCTGTACCACCGATCACCTCCTGCCCTGTGTTTGTCAATAGAGGATATGTGGGTGTGCGGATCTTATCTTTTGCTTTGTGCTTATAAATTATCAAAAACATTGGACAATTACTTCAGAGGTTTTGCCTTGATCTGGATCAACACTAAATTTGTATACAAATTATAAAATGTCAAATTTTTTTTAGTCAACCTTACAAACTATGTAACCATATTACAACATTTATTACAAAGTTACAATTTATACAACGCAAACAAGAAGTTGGTCAAATGCTAATCCGGGCTCCGCTAACAGAGTGGGACCTTGTAAAGCCACAATACTCCATGAGTCACAAGGTCAGGTGAGAATTCTGTTGGACAAGCCAGTTGATTGTTTCCAAGAGATGGGGCATCTGGTAATGCTGAGCAATATTCCGGAAGGCATCTACTTGCTCTATGAGAGCCTGAAATTGAGAGATATAGTCAAGTCATCATGACGTATTCATAAGATTCGGTCAACTTTATTATACACTTGTAAGTATGTACCTTCACTGAAATAGTTAGGCTGAAGTCTCCTGCACAGTTGCAGTACACTGGCATGTTTGCTTCTTTCACACCCTTACACTTCAAGCACATCTGGAAATAAGACAAAATATAGGGACAACAAAAATAAATTACACAAATACTTGGTCATCTTATTACTTTAGTTGTTTGCTGTTGCAAGTCTCACCAAATCCTGAAGCATAAAAGCCATCATCTTCTTTTGCAGTGCTTCCACTAATGACATTTCTATGCTGTCAGTTTCATACTCAGCGTGGCAGTTTGAACAAACCCACTGTGGCAGCACAGACCCATCCTATAATGGTGATAAATGGTAAATAAGATAAAATACCTATAAATTATAAAAGGTATTTAAGTAAGGTGCAGATATATCAGAAGACAAACCTGACTGAGAGAAGGGTCCTTGCACAAGTCCAGGTCTCGGCAGAAATTACAGCTTCTGCAAATTATTTCAGGAAGTATATAGGAGCGACATGGATCCCGAAACTGTGCATCTTCTGAGAACTCCCCAACATCAATAAGGCGTAAAAGATCTCTCTTTAATTTGTTAACCTGGTTTGTTATGTTTGAATCCAGAGAGAGAACCTAAAAAAACAAAAATATAGTGAAGTCATTGAAAAATAACAAAAAAATAACAAAACAAAAACCACACACACCCAACAAATTCTTTTACATAAACATTGTTCCCATTTAACCATGCCAAATCTATAATACCAAGTACTTTCAAACCGTAAAAGGGGTTGCCTGGTATAGAAAACCTATTTTCAAAAACATTTTTACACTGAAATAGTGTGCTGCTCAGAGGCAGCTGAGGGCTGGGGGCGTCCCTGCTCTGCCGGGTTAGATCGATATTAGTATCGATCTCACCCGTTTAACCCCTCAGATGCGGTGCACAATAGCGTGCACCGCATCGGAGTGGTTTTGGAGAGAGGGAGCTCCCTCTCTCTCCCACCGACACCCGGCGATACGATTGCCGAGTGTCTGTGTCTCCAATGGCAGCCGGGGGCCTAATAAAGGCCCCCAGGTCTGCCTGGAGCGAATGCCTGCTAGATCATGCCGGAGGCATGACCTAGCAGATGCCTGTCCGTGTTAAACAGACAGGCAGTAATACACTGCAATACAAAAGTATTGCAGTGTATTATAAATGCGATCGCAGAATCGCATATTATAGTCCCCTAATGGGACTAGTAAAAAAGTGGAAAAAAAGTTGAATAAAGTTAATTTAAAAAAAAAATGTGAAAAAAAATGAAAAACCCAGCTTTTCCCCTTACAAAATGCTTTACTATTAAAAAAACAAAATAAAGTAAAAAAGTTACACATATTTGGTATCGCCGCGTCCGTAACGACCCCGACTATAAATCTATTACATTATTTAACCCGCACGGTGAACGCCGTAAAAAATGTAATAAAAAACGATGGAAAAATTGCTGTTTTCTGTGAATACGGACTTTAAAAAAATGTGACAAAAAGTGATCAAAAAGTCGCATCTACTCCAAAATGGTACCAATAAAAACTACAAGTTTCCCGCAAAAAAAAAGCCCTCCTACAATTGCATCGGCGAAAAAATAAAAACGTTACGGCTCCTCAAATATGGAGAGACAAAAACAAATAATGTTGAAAAAAAAAGCGTTTTTACTGTGTAAAAGTAGTAAAACATACAAAATCTATACAAATTTGGTATCGTTGCAATCGTAACAACCCGCTGAATAAAGTTATTGTGTTATTTATATCACACGGTAAACGGCGTAGATTTAAGACGCGAAAAAGAGTGGCAAAATTTCAGGTTTTTTTCTATTTCCCCCCAAATAAAAGTTAATCAATAAATAATATGTCCCCCAAAATGGTGCTATTAAAAAATACAACTTGTCCCGCAAAAAACAAGACCTTATACAGCTATGTCGACGCAAAAATAAAAAGGTTATAGCTCTTGGAATGAGACGATGGAAAAACTTAAAAAATGGCTTGGTCATTAAGGTTTAAAATAGGCTTGTCATTAAGGGGTTAAGCGGATGTTTACTGAATAATTATAGAAAGCAGAAGACGTCGATTTTTGAACTGCATTGCATCATTTACAGCTGTGGCACTAGATGTGCTACTCGCATCTCTTCATGATTCAATCTTAAAAGGGTTTGTCTAGTTGGAACTACCCCTTTAACCTCTTCCCAACATTTGTCGAAAGTATACGTCATGGAAAGCAAGTGCTTCGCGCAAAATGTCGTATACTTACGACAAATGGATGGCACGGTGCCATTATCCCAGGATGTCATCTGTATCTTACAGCTAACATCCTGCTGTAATGGCGGGGACCGAAGTTAGCTTCGATCCCCGCCAATAACCCCTTAAATGCAGGGAACAAAAGCGATCGCTGCATTTAAGGTGTTTGCAGCTCATTGGTACCCCAGCAATGAAATCGCCGGGGTGTCGGTGGCTGCAATGGCTACCAGAGGCCTAATAGTGGCCTCCCGGTCTGCCTAGTACGTAAAACTTCCAGCGCCTGCCCGGAGGCGGGGCCTAAAAGGCTTCCGTAGCCATAGTCAAGGCGGCGCTGGCTCAGGAGATGAGCCGGCGTCATCAGCGGTGGATGTCAGCTGTATGTTACAGCTGACATCCACCTGTAACGGCAGGAACCGGAGCCAGCTCTGATCCCTGCTATTAACCTTTTAGCTGCAGCAATCGAAAGCGATCGCTGCATCTTTGTGGTTGTCAGCAGATCGGCCTTCAATCAAAGCGCTGCAGACTGCTACTATGGCAACAGTAGACCTAACAATGGCCTCCTGCTCTGCGATTACAGAAGCAGATTAGGCCCCGTCCAGAGGAGAAGCCTAATTGGCTTGCGGTCATTAAATGACTGACTGATCTAATACATTGCATTACATAGGTAGTGCCATGTATTAGAAAAAAAAATCTGACTGTTGGACCTTCTAGTCCCCTTGTGGGACTAAAGAAAAGTGTAAAAAAAGTTGTAAAAAAATAAAAGTTTCAAGTAATAAAATATAACACAATCGCACTTTTCCCCTTATCAAGTCCTTTATTATGGAGTGATCAAAAAGTTGCATATACCCCAAAATGGTACCAATAACTACAGCTCGTCCCATAAAAAAAACAGCCCTCATACCACTGTGTCTATGAAAAAATTAAATTAGTTAAGGCTCCAATAAGTCAGGAAATAAAAATATGCGGTTGTGCAGGCCCGAGGGGAACATCTTCTGTTTCAAGAAGCGATTTATCGAGGCCCTAAAATTAGGGAACCAGAAAAGGAAGGGGAGGGCCCAAACATAACTGCTGGAAACAAGGGTGCCCACATTATACCAGGACAACACTTCGCAGCAAAATTCCCCAAACTGCAAAGGTGCTGAGTGTGGACCAAACAGGGGATAAGAAAGGATGCCATATATCAGTGCGACACCGGCCTGTGCAGAAATTCATTACGCTGTGAAGTAATCCTATCTATGGATTATTTTATTGTTTGCAACATCGAGTGCACGCTAATTTCTGCAAAACACCTGCGGGTTAAGATGCTCACTACACCCCTAGGTGAATACCTTGAGGGGGTGAAGTTTCCAAAATGGGGTCACTTCTGGGGGGTTTCCACTGTTTTGGTCCCACAGGGGCTTTGCAAATGCTAGATAGAGACCAGAAACCAATCCAGCAAAACCTGCACTCCAAAAGCGAAATGGCGCTCCTTCCCTTCTGAGCCCTACCGTGTGCCCAAAAAGCAGTTTATGACCACATATGGGGTATTGCCGTACTCGGGAGAACTTGCTTTACAAATTTTGGGGTGCTTTTTCTCATTTATTTTTTGAGAAAATGAAAAATTGAGCTAAAGCTACGTCTTATTGAAGAAAAAGGATTGTTTTTATTTTCACTGCCCAGTTCTAATGAAACCTATGAAACACCTGTGGGGTCAAAATGCTCACTACACCCCTAGATAATTTCCTCAAGATGTGTAGTTTCCAAAATGGGGCTGCTTGTGGGGGGTTTCCGTGGTTTTGACCCCTCAGGGACTTTGCAAATGCGACATGGCATCCGCAAACCATTCCTGCTGAATTTGAGCTCCAAAAGCCAAATGGCGCTCTTTCCCTTCTAAGCCCTGCCGTGTGTCCAAACAGCCGTTTATGACCACATGTGGGGTATTGTATTACTCGGGAGAAGTTGCTTTACAAATTTTGCAGTGCATTTTCTCCTTTAGTAACAAAAATTTATTATGAGCACCTATCATACCACCAGATATAAACTATCAGTAATCAAAGATCCAAAAATATATCTGATGCACAAATAATATCAAATAGACAGCAAAAATAACAAATATAAATCTTTATTATCCCAATAGGGAAAACATTACCCACAAAGTACAAACGTTTAAAACACAAAAAATTAAAAACACCCCGGATAGGAAATGTCCACCGTATCCCATACAAATAGCCATACAATGTTGTAATATTGAGAAATGTATATTCCTAGTAAAGTTCCACCTGAAGATCAGATATCTAGAATGATCAACTAGGTAGGTATATATACTTCACATAACCCATATGTGGGAATGCAGGATAAAATTCTGTATCTAAATAGGCTAATTATTTAGCCCAACGCGCGTTTTGCTTCCTTCGTCAGGAGGTGAAATATGTAGCATATTTCACCTCCTGACGAAGAAAGCGAAACGCGCGTCGAGGTGTTCCTCGGATCAGGTGTTTTTTCATCATGTCCACCCCAGGTAAATAATTAGCCTATTTAGATACAGAATTTTAAACGTTTGTACTTTGTGGGTAATGTTTTCCCTATTGGGATAATAAAGATTTATATTTGTTATTTTTGCTGTCTATTTGATATTATTTGTGCATCAGATATATTTTTGGATCTTTTCTTTTTCTCCTTTAGTCCTTAAGGAAATTAGAAAAAATTAGCTAAACCTACATTTTCTTTGAAAGAATGTAGATTTTCATTTTCACAGCCTACTTTCAATAATTTCTGCAATAAACCTGATAATTTCCTTGAGGGGTGTAGTTTCCCAAATGTGGTCACTTTTGGGGGATTTCCACTGTTTTGGCACCGAAAGAGCCCTTCAAACTGGACATGGTGCCTAAAATATATTCTAATAAATAGGAGGCCCAAAATCCACTAGGTACTTCTTTGCTCCTGAGGCCTGTGCTTCAGTCCATAAGCACACTAGGGCCACATGTGGGATATTTCTAAAAACTGCAGAATCTGGGCAATAAATATGGAGTTGCATTTCTCTGGTAAAACCTGTGTTACAAACCTATGTGCCAAAACAGTGGAAATCCCCCAAAAGAAAAATGAATTTCTGCCCAAAAATAATTTAAAAAATTAAAATGTGTAAATTTCACCTCTACTTTGCTTTAATTCCTGTGAAACGTCTAAAGGGTTAAAGAGAACCTTTCACCTCCGCATACATGTAATGGGGAGGGCTGCACAAACCCTGGGGCACTTAAAAAAAAAATAAAAAATATTCTACCTCACTCCGTTATTTAGATATCGGCGCCGTTATATTTGGCGCCCGATATTTAAATAACCCCCTGAACCTTCAACGGAGCGTGTACTGGCAAGGGGGCGTGTTACTATGGCTGTGACACTGACATGCTGCACATGTATGGGGAGGAGTGACTTTTTAAACTGGGGTGACTTATTGGGGGTTTCTAATATAGAAGGCCCTAAAAGCCACTTCACAACTGAAATGGTCCCTAAAAAAAAAGAGCCTTTTGAATTATTCTTGAAAATTTGAGAAATTGCTGCTAAAGTTTTAAGCCCTGTAACGTCCTATAAAAATAAAAGGATGTTCAAAAAACTATGCCAAAGTAGACATATGGGGGATGTTAATTAGCAACAATGTTGTGTGGTATAACTGCCTAACTCACAAGCAGATACATTTAAATTTCAAAAATTTAATTTCGTGCATCCAGTGTGGCACGAGAAAACAATCTCAGCATCGCTTGGATAGGTGAAAGCATTCCAAAGTTATTACCACATAAAGTCAAACATGTCAGATTTGAAACACGAGGCTCCGTCAGGAAGGTCAAAAGTGGCCAAAGCGGGAAGGGGTTAAGGGAAACAGAGAAGAAATTCATGAAGTGTCAATAGGAGGGAAAAAAAACAAAAACAAAAAGTTATCAAGAGAGATCCTTGGTGTTGCCTCCTGCATTTTACAGGGGAAACCGGCTGCAGGGTACTCATTGAGACATTAAAGATGTAGAGTTATTAACTATCAAACAGGCTGTTTACTACAGAGCATGAAAGCACATTCTTACTATAATAAGAGGCAAGACCAAGGATCTCTCAAGCACTTTTTGGTTTTGGTTTTTTTCCTCCTATTTATGGACACTGAGATTTACCTACATGAGCAAAGTAAACCGTCGTTAATTACGTTTACATGTACGTTTGTGAGCAAATGCATGCACCCAAAAACACGATAGGAAGGAGAGTAAACAATAACAGAACTACGGCTACTAGAAAACCATGCTCGGGCACTCCAGGACTTCTGCCCACGTCACAATCACAGTCCATATATGGACAGTGACGTCGGCAACAGTACTGGAGTCCCAGAGAATAGCATCAGCTGATGCTTTGCTCGGGGACTCCAGTAATGCTGCCGACAGCACTGTCCATATATGGACAGTGACAATAACGTGGGCAGAAGTTGTGGAGTCCCCAGGCAGAGCATCAGTTAGTGCTCTGCTCAGGGACTCCAGCGATAGGAAACTCCTGAATTGACCAAATATGGACGTCGGGAGCAGTGCTGGAGTCCCAAGCAAAGCGCTAGCTGATGCTCTGCTCGGGACTCAAGCAATAGGCAATGTGACAGCCCCTTGCGGTCACGTTCACGAAATGCACATGAAGAGCTCAGTCACGTGGGGCCGCGTCGGAGCGTCATCATTATTAGAAAAGCTCCAGCACTTCCTGAATAATTCATGAGATTTGAACTGTACCATTTAGTACAGATTATTTAATTAAAGTACATTAGTAAGTTACTTAGTGTCACATAAATATATTATTGCAATGCAATTTTTGCTCCCCGGATAACCCCTTAAACAGCAAATGTACATAATGGAAAAGGCATGATTTCTTGAGAAAAATATAATTGTTTTGCTCTATATCCAAACAGTTCAAATATAAAAGACACCTAATACAATACAAAAAAAAAACCCAGATAAACTAGCCTATAACTGATCACCAACACAATCGCACCTGACAAACGTATTTGATGAACTCCAAGGCCGGATTGTTGAGGGGTAGATGGGAACCAGGTAAAATGGGGAACATTTCAGATGGCTCTGTAACATGGCGTGCTCCAGTCACTTTTTTCTGTATCTTCTGTGTGATTGTGAAGAAGTTTTGTGTAAGCTCATTTGCTACATAATCCTGAGAAAAGGTGATGAGTCCTAGAGGAAGGAACAGAAATATAGACCAAAATAAGTCTCTCCTAAATTTTTTGCGAGAATTTTATGTTGAACCTACATACAGATGTAGCCGTCTTTATCTTGACTTTTAACACATTAAATACACACAGTGGCAAGATCCTTTATCTGGACTTTTTCATTGACTTTTCATTGCTTTTGGTGGGATATCACGCTGCAGCAAGTTATCAGTCAAGATAAGGAAGGCTGCATCCGTATATAATTTCTCCTTCTGTTATTAGTATTACTGGACACAATGCAGAAAAAAAAAAAAAAAAAAAAAAGATTAGGCCTCATTCAGACGAGCGTATTTAACGTCCGTGTGCTTTCCGTTGAAAGAGATCGCACACTGCCCAATGCAATTCAATTAGACTCTATTCACACGACGGGGTCTGAGAGTCGGCCGTTTTGGTCAGCTTTTCTCTGCCATTTTGCGAGTGTCCATTTTTAACGGCCGATTTTGACCTATTTTGCATCAGTTTTTCTCCTTGTCCGTTTTAAATACAGATTCATTTCAATGGTCAATCTGGTGCCCCACACAGCCCCCTGTAGATGGTGCCCTACACAGCCCCCTTGTACGTAGCCCGCCCCCCTTGGATGGCACCCCACTTTCCTGTATATCCCGCCAATGTAGGGGACCGCTGAAGGAGAAGTCTCTGACTTCTGTCCATATATGGACAGTGAAGCCAGGGACTTCTGGAGTGGAATCTCCGATCACAGCTTCGGCAACACTGTTGCCAGGGATTAGGGATTGCGCACCTACAGGGAGCAAAAAGATCTCCTCCTCCTCCTCACATGCACTTGGCACTATGAGAAGAGAGCGAGCACGCGGCAGAAAGCACGGCCGCCACTCGGATCACGTCCAAGTGACAGCCGTGCTTTACACGGCCCCATAGACTTCTATGGGAGCCGTACGGCCAAGGGAGAACATTCCAAAATCGGGCAAGTTCCAATTTTTGACGGCCCGGTTTAGGGAGCCGTCAAAAAAAACACGGCCGACTTTCCCTGTCATGTGAATGGGGCCTTCGGCTGTTCGCCCTTGTTTCATGCATCAGTTGCTAAAGAAATACAAAGGAGGAAAAAAAAAAAAAAAAAGTTAAACCAGGAAGTGCTTGCAGAGGAGAAAAAAAAAAAAAGAAAAAGGGATGCCACACAGAAACCACACTGACAATCATATGCATGAAAAACGGCCCGTTCTTGCAGATGCAAGTGTGAGTAAGGCGTTAGGGCATGTTCATATCACCGTTCGCTTTCCGTCTGAGGTTTCCGTCGGGTGAACCCCGCAACGGAAAGTGAAACCACAGCTTCCGTTTCAGTCACCATTGATATCAATGGTGGCGGAAACATCGCTAATGGTTTCCGTTCGTCACCATTCCGGCAGGTTTCCGTTTTAACGACGGGATCAATAGCGGAGTCGACTGCGGGGTTCACCCGACGGAAACCTCAGACGGAACCCCGGAACGGAAAGCGAACGCTGATTTGAACAGGCCCTTATAGTGTACAGATTATATCAAGATCATCATTTACCCACACAATCTTCAGGCTGTCATTACTTAGTCTGAACAATAGGTATCAATTATATGGTTGCCATCTAACCTCACATGTAGCCACTTATTCATGTTCACCTAAAAACAACAACCTCAATTATGTATTAACATGATTCTATTAAACTAGAACGTATCTGCATTTATTAAACAAAAAGTCTGTATATTCTTCAACAACGTTATTAAATGCACACGCTCCTAATGTAATTTTCTACTTTCTGACAAGCTGGAATTTGGGATTCACGAGATTAGATCTCAGATTTGTTTCTTACCAGGCATTGCCCCCGCTTCACCCACTGTCTCTTGTGATACTTGGCTGCTCTGCCTTCGTTTTATTGGGGTGCTGCCAGGAGCATTACGTCTCAACTCTTCTCGCATACTATGATAAACAGCCACAATGTATGCTGTAGGACGAGAATTATATGAAGTAAATGGAAAATGTCAAGTAGGATACAACATATCACATATGAGTGTCCCCAGATTTTAACACTTACCAGACACAATCATCAAGAAATAGCTCTGACATGATGCTGCCTGGGGTAAATACTGAACTATGTTCCAATTGTTCTCCAAGCTTTCCTCCACCTGATCTTCTGGCTTTTCACTGTCTGAGAGAGCACCTGTGTCATCTTCATCATCATCATCTTCACTTCCAGCCCCTTCACTGTCCTCAGATTTCTTCTTCTTACCACTCTGTCAAAAGAGAAGCCATATTCTTTATCGTGCACAACACAGCAATCAAGGAAGGAATACTTTGTTCTAAGTTCATGGAAACATACCTCTCCATAGTGCACACTAGACGGAAGTTTTCCCTTGATCCCTCCATAGTTTGCAGGGTCCATCCAGAGCAAAAATTCCCAACAGCGTGAAAAGGAGATCGTGAGAGAGTGAAATATCTCCTTGGTGTGAATACTACAAGAAGACATTATTGGAATGACTTCACCAGTATGCTGGACACAAACATGTTCAAGACAGAAGGCAGGTACCTACCTCTGGGTAATGTATTCCACATAAGCAATGGCATCTTCCACTCGCCGCTTCTTAGTGCAGAGGATGATGCGATTAAAGTTAGCATACACAACAGAGGAGCCAAGCCGTTTAAATTCAGCTACCAATCTATTAGAGAATAGAAAAGCATAATGTGATCTACCAATACATGTACTTCTTTAAAAGGGGAAAATATTCGGTCATACGTATTCTACATAGTAGAGTAGGCCAGAGTGAAATGTCTTGTGGTATAAAGAGAAATGCGCATGGTCAAAAATCAGAATGTGAGCAGTTTTGCAATGTTTTATAATTTCTACAAAACTACTGTAGTTTCTTCCTTTAAAAAATTCCTTACATTTTAGTGGTGTAAAATACAGGAAAATATAAATGTAAAATCAGGTAAATCTAATAATTAAATGTCTAATGAAATGGAAAGACTAAGAGAAAGAAACTGCTGAACAGATCCACAATACAACCAACAAAACTATATACAAAACACACATTACCAACTATTGGTAATAGGGGACAATACATCTAGCCACGCAAACACTCGCAACAGAATAAACCATCTTTTATATTTATAATTCATGTAAATTCTTATATACTATAACGTTCATGACACCAAACAAAATCCTAATAAGAAAAAAACCCAAAAAAAGACAATAGTCTCATGTACCATAAACCAACATTTTCAACACAAAGTTAATATAGAACCTTATTTTACGCACTGTAGAAACAACTTTTTCATCATATTGTGGAGGGTTCGATGGAGGGCAGGGTCATAGAGCAATGAGGACGGGCTTCGTAGCCATCGGTAGAAGTGCATAACTTGGTTATCTGCATAGACATTGTGGTACTGAGTAATTTCCTTCACCCAGCCTACCACCATACTCTTCAAAATCCTAAGAGTAGAGATAAAATCATGTGTCATACACAAATGACTGTAGATCTAAGTTTCAATTGACACTCATATTCTGCTTTCAATTCCTTGTGCATATTTATTTTTTATAGTAGGTTGTTCCCATTGTATCGATATAATAAATCAACTACATATTAAATACCGTACCTGAAGGTGTTAGAGCAAAGGGCAGTCTCATCATAACTGGCCACAGCACTGGCTTGATTCCCAGTAACCATGTCCTCGAGGGATGCTTGCTGTAGAACATCAAAACTGATGCCAATGCTACCAGCCCCTTCCAGGTCATTAATATGGTGCGATTGCAGGATACTGTTTACAGCCAGACTCTGAAGATCAAGCTCTACACACACTGCGGAAAACAAAAACAAAACATTTGTTAAAGGGGTTTGTCCAGTTTGGGAGCTATTTTTTTTTTATACTGATGACGTATCCACAGGATAGGTCATCAATATACGATCGGTGGGGGTCCAACAGCCACACCCCGCACCCACCAGCTGCTCCAGCTGCCTGAAGCTATGAAGGGTTTGGTGCCAGAAACAGAAGACTCCAACCACTGTATGGCTGTCATGCTGCAGCTCTGCTCCTATTCAAGAGAATAGGAGCAGAGCTGCAGTAACACAGGACGGCCACTATACAGCGGTAGGAGCCTTCTGCTTCCAGCACTGACCCCTGCATAGCTTCCAGAGGCAACCGGAACAGCAGATCGGCCTGAGGTCCAGGTGTCTAACCCCCTATAATCATATACTGATGACCTATCCTGTGGCTAGGTCATCAGTAAAAAAGAAGAAACAAATCCCCCAAACTGGACAACCCCTTTAAGTTTGATCACTTATTTCCAACAAATGCAATGACACACTAGCTTACAGACACATGAAAGTTTACATACATAAATCATTTTTGAATAACTTGCGTATTAGAATGAAGTGTCAACAAGTTAGAAAATTCACTAAAACCCAGACATTTGACTGTAGTTACCTGGCATTAGACAGTAGACACAAATTTCTGTTAAAGTAGTAACCATTGTAGACATTATATAGTGAACAGAGTTTTAAACACAAATATCTAAAACCCTGATGACAAGCAATTTTAGAGGGGTATTCCCATCTTCTACAGTAATGGCATATCGCTAGGATATGACGCCAGCTGCAATACTCGGCACAGCCGGAAGCACATCTGTGCATTTCTTAATGGGGAAAGAAAAAAAAAAAAGCTTTGCCATTTCAGATGGTTGCATAGCAGTTTAACTGCAATGCACATGCAACCGACTATTTACAGTGCATGGTCCTTAACAGGTTAATATGCATTGGTTACTTGCTATCTAGCAGTCATAAGAGTGAGAATTTACCAGTATTGTAACAACCAGGATTATTGATTTCCACAGATGCCCTCTCATCAAACTCCATAACTAATCGGTTATCATCTGCTTCTTTGCCTCCGAGGTCAGGCCGGGAGCTTGGAGAAAGCCAGAGGAGGTGATTATGTCGTCGAAGATGCCTTGAGAAGAACAGGTCTGACCCAAATGTGGATACATCATCTGGCAGGTTCCCCACAGGAAGGTGGTAATATCTTTGTTAAAAAAACAAACCACAAGAGATATAAATAGCCAAGCACAACCTTAACATGGAGAAATAATGCCATGAATTACCAGAATTAAACAACTTAAAGCAAAGGCGTCAGTTTTTCTGGGATTTGCCAAGACATTGAAACGGTCAGCATTAATTGCTAAAGTTTATTGCCAAGCAAAGTAAAAGTTTGCAGTCTGCTGCTAAGGACATAGTGAGTAGCAGTCAAAAAAAAGAATTTAAAAATGGCATGCAGCAAATCTCAACAAATCTGAATACATGCTTTCAATTCCTAATGAGGGGGAAAAAAAATAATTCACTATTCACGTGAAGCTCCAATTTTGAGCCACATTTTTATTAGTAATGCCCTAACAATTTTATTATTGGAATTTCTCGCTTTAAAGCAGCCGCCATCTCATAGTAACTCAATATTCAACTCTCATGATCACAATGTTTGTTGCCGATATAGGTCCAAAAACCACCTTTCAAAACGGAAATTGTACCTTTGATACCTCAAATCTAGAGCAAACAAACCCCTTTTCCAACTTTTGTGTAAAAATCAGAAAAAAATGGATGATGTGTGGTAGGGGCTAGTTAAAGAAACGATCACGGTATTTGCCGGTTATATCCAACTCTGATCTATAAACGGAGTGCATCTTTAATGAATCATGCCGCATAACTTTAAACGCTCAGTGCAGTATTCGATTTACCATTCTGATATAACAAGTTACCTGGCCATGTCGAATGCCTGAGAAAGACAGCTGTCCAAATTAAGATAGTGACGAATCATACGGCGGGCTCCATGGCGCTGCCAGTCCAGGACATTATAACTAATATCATCTGTAACACGTACAGGGACCAGAGGGAATTCTTCTAGAACAGGCATTCCACTTGTTAACCTCTTAGGGGATGAGTTGGACTGCAATGCAATCAGCGTTGGACCACGTCTCTCATCCTACGGAAAACATTGAATGAACTGGCATTATCCTCCAACTAGTTTTTTACCTGCTCAGTCAGCTCTTTTACTTGTATCTAACTTACCTTATAGCTCAGAAGTAGTCTTTGGATTGCCCGATACACTGTTTTTAAATCAGTCTCTGCTCGAACTTCAAAGACGTGTTTCTCAGGGGGCAAAAGCTCCGGGTCAACCCTTTCCTGGATTGCAGTGTGTTCACTTGTATACATACTGCTAAGGTTCGGCATCTGGTTACTGCGAACCTACACGACAGGATCAAAGTGAGGGACGTGATGAACTAAATCTTGAAGACGAAGGTGTTTACAACATACTTAACATAAAATGTTTTAACCTTTAAAAGAATAAATACAAACTTACTGTGTCAACCACAAATACCGCTGACTTTCTCTGTGATGGTATAAACAGACCAAAGAGAGCCTTGTTCCCCTGACAATTGTGGTACAAGTAAATGTGTCTGATACTACCTGTGGAAGAAAAAAACATACAAGAGTCAATTTGGACAGTCTACTGGAACTATAATTACACTGGGTAAAGCAAGAAATGGTTTTCTCAGGATAAATGAAAAAAACAGAAGTGCATTTATAGTACCTGGCTCCAAATAGCTGTACTGGGCTAAAGACTTCATTTCCAAATGGTCCAATTCAAAAGTGTCAGCTTCTCTGCCCGACAAGTGGCGAACCATTTGTTTATTTACCATACATACACAACCAAGCTGGACCACTGACCGCAGCAGAAGAGGGACCTAAGAAAAGGCAGTTTAAAATAGATTTGTATTTATTATTTATAACAAATTGTTGCTTAACTGGTTACCGACACAGGACGAGAATGCTAGTCCTGAGCGGCGAGTACATGGCGCATTAGGACGAGCATTCTCGTCCTGTGTGACAGCCGTCTGTGCGCGTGATTGAGAGCAAGGCAACGGCTGTAATATACAGCCACAGCCCCGATCTGACAGCGGAGAGAAGAGAAACCTTTTCTGTTTGCCGTTAACCCTTTGAATGCCGCGATGAAAGCTGATCGCGGCGTTCAAGGAGAGGGGACTGCACTTTGATCGCGTTACAGAAGATAACGGACGCGATCAAAGCCCATAACTCGTATGGCCAGACAGCCCAGGGTCCATTGAAGGGCCCCAGGTCTGTCTGAACATATTTACTGTTAGGGCATACTGAGGTATGTCCCAACAACTGCCTGTGTACAATCAGTACACAGGCTAATGTACTGGCATATAGATCTATGCCAGTACATTACAGTTACAAAATCAAAATCAAAATGATAAATCCCTTTATGTGGATTAAAAAATGTTAAAGAGGCTCTGTCACCAGATTTTGCAACCCCTATCTGCTATTGCAGCAGATCGGCGCTGCAATGTAGATTACAGTAACGTTTTTATTTTTTAAAAACGAGCATTTTTGGCCAAGTTATGACCATTTTTGTAGTTATGCAAATGAGGCTTGCAAAAGTCCAAGTGGGCGTGTTTAAAAGTAAAAGTACAACTGGGCGTGTATTATGTGCGTACATCGGGGCGTTTTTAATACTTTTTACTAGCTGGGCGTTCTGATGAGAAGTATCATCCACTTCTCTTCAGAACGCCCAGCTTCTGGCAGTGCAGATCTGTGACGTCACTCACAGGTCCTGCATCGTGTCATACGAGCGAGGACACATCGGCACCAGAGGCTACAGTTGATTCTGAAGCAGCATCAGCGTTTGCAGGTAAGTAGCTACATCGACTTACCTGCTAACGCCGATGCTGCTGCAGAATCAACTGAAGCCTCTGGTGCCGATGTGTCCTCGCTCATCTGACACGATGCAGGACCTGTGAGTGACGTCACAGATCTGCACTGCCAGAAGCTGGGCGTTCTGAAGAGAAGTGGATGATACTTCTCATCAGAACGCCCAGTTAGTAAAAGTAGTAAACACGCCCCGATGTACGCACATAATACACGCCCACTTGGACTTTTACTTTTAAAGACACCCACTTGGATTTTTGCAAGCCTCATTTGCATAACTACAAAAATGGTCATAACTTGGCCAAAAATGCTCGTTTTTTAAAAATAAAAACGTTACTGTAATCTACATTGCAGCGCCTATCTGCTGCAATAGCAGATAGGGGTTGCAAAATCTGGTGACAGAGCCTCTTTAAATGAATGTAATAAAAATGAAAAGATAAATAAAAAGAAAATACACAGAAACAATATTTTTTATAATAAATAAACTTTTTAAAATATAATTCCCAAAAGATGAAAGACATATTTGGTATCGCCACTACCGTAACAACCTGTACAACAAATGTATAATATTATTTGATGATGATCGGTGTATGGTGTAAAAAAAAATAAAAAATTAAAACTGCTGCGGAACTGCTTTTTTTCTGCATTTTCGCCAAAATAAAAATGTATAGCAATTAAACGATAATGTATTTGTACCAAAAAATGGTACCTACATAAAGTACAACTCGTCCTGCAAAAAACAAAGTCTCATACAACTACGTCGTACAAAAAATAAAAAAGAGTTATGAGCATCGGGATGCAAAGAGGGAAATATAAAATTGTTCTATCCTCAAGGCCAAAATTGGCCGTGTCCTTAAGGGTTTAAGGTAGTCTCATATTGGGCATATCCACAGGATATACCATAAATGTCAGATAGGTGAGGGTACCTGGAGGTGAGACCCGCACTTAACAGGAGAACAGAAGTCACGTATCCTGTGGACGACGCAAATGCTCAAGGTGGAAACACCTATTTAAAAAGGTACATTTGTATGCCCCTACATAAAATACAAGTGACCTTAGAAGTGGTATTTGTGACTTATTACCTGTGTTTCGTACACTCCCTCGATGTCTGGAGCAGACAGATCCGCATTAATCTCATTTATGTGCTCCTGGTACATGTCCTCTGGTACAGAATATTCATACAAATTAAACACTGGGTTAGAGCGAGGCAAGATTCTATTCACCTGTAGAAATAAGAGTGCATATGGTTTTTTGATAAGCGAAGGCCTTGTAACCGTTAATGCGGTCTCTTAGAACAAATCCACTCATGCAGACTGAAGCAATATTTATAGCATTTTATGCAGTTAATTTACAAGGGGAAAGTGGAAAACTTCTGTGTTCTCGGTTGACCACCACTATTGTTACACACAAAATGGCAGTTGCTGATTGTTCACGAGACAAAAAGTTGTAGACATTTGTGGCCTCAGCAGTATACCGGCAGGCATACATACATTACCAGCTCCAATATTTCAGGTTCCCCTGCGGAATGCATAACCAGCTGTGTCAGGGAGCCCACTAATCTTCTGAAATGAAAAGAAACCGGCACCATTGAACAATACATTTATGACAGCAGAAAAGCACCAACCTTTTTGTACACCACCGCTTCCTCTGTTTTGGCTACTCTTTGGTTGACATAGAAAAGACGAGGAATGTTAAGCTTGATGCAGTGCAAGTCGCTGCCAATCACTGCCCACAGGTGGAAGATACCTGGCTGACTGCTTTCCCCAATCTGAAAAAGTTAGAAGAATGTAATTAAAAGCTTATAGCTCTTGCTGCACAGATCACTTGCAGAAAAAAAAAAGTCAAAGTCTTAACCTGCACAATCTGCCAGGGTAGGTCAAGAATGCTACGAGCTGTTCGACGCAAGAAATTGCCTAACCCAGCTGTTTGGGCTTCACGGACTACACCTCCTGCTCCAGGGACTGCATCTCCATCCTCTAATCGTCGTTTCTTCTGTCGTTCTTTGCGCTGACGTGCCTGTATCTCCCACTTTTTCTTGTGATAACGCAACCAAACGAGTCTCTCTTCCTGTGAACGTTCAATTGAATAGAAATCAGGGGGGAAAAAAAAAACAAAACACTAACTTGGAACCTAACTGCAGCCAGTGATAACGTTATGAAAAACCATTCGATAAAAATGTCACTCACATTTGTGGTGCCCAGTGGAGGTGGTTGACCCAAGACCTCCCTCCAAGACTGTGTAAGTGCTAAATCTTGTGAGACACCTTGACTCTCCACTGCTGTCGTTACACGTTTTCGCTTTGTACTTATAGGAATAGTGGGCTGCAGACGTTTCCCCACTCCAAAGTCCTCAATATCTGCAGTTTGTGAGGAATCTGGCTGCTGCAGTTGTGCGGTAACCTAAAACATAACAATGTCATATGAACTGCAGCAACAGGTTTTTAAATAAAATACTTTTACGGGCTCCAAGCAACAACTTTTTCTTACGACTGATCCTGGCCATTTAACTACTTAGATGCTACTTACTAAGCCGTTGAGGGGGCAGCCCCCTCCGACAGCCTTTCCACCCCCCGACACAAACTAGTGGCGCTAATGGTAGTCATGGCAGCCCAGGGCCTAATGAAGGCCCTAGAGGTCTACCTTCTTTCTGCTCCTGTTAAGCCTTGCCTCTGGCAGGTCTTAACAAGAGCCGATAAAAATGACAATATACTGCAATACATTAGTATTGTAGAGTATTGTACCAGCGATCTAATGCTGGTTCAAATCTGCTAGGGGGGACTACTAAAAAAAAATGCAACAAAAATAGTTAACGTTTATAGTAGTGTACAAAGTATATTAAACAATTAAAAACAAAAAAACAGCTTTTCCTATGTAATGTAAAAAAAGATAGACAAAATTGGTATTGCCCGGTCATAAGTCTTTACAATATAAAACAATAACTAGGGTAAACGCCGGTCAAAGGAATATATATATTTTTTTTTTTAAACACTAGAATCTAAATGTAATAGAAACGAATCACAGTCGTATGTACCAAAAACTGCTACCAATAGAAACTACAGCTCGTACCGCCAAAAATAAGCCACCACACCGCTCAAATCGATGAAAAAAAAACTAGGAAAGTTATGGTTTTCAGAATATGGCAACAAATTTTTTTTAACAAAAATAGTTTGTCAAAGTAGTAAAATATTTAAAAAAAATAATATAATAATTTGGTATCACCGTAATCTTGTTGATCAACAGAATAAAGTTGAGCTGTCGTTTTTATGTTTAAAATCAATTTATTGAAATACAAAAGATGCATATCATAAAGAATCGTAGCAAATCTCATGCCTAATGGCATTGAGTTTTTCGTAGACTAAAATCGTATTCACGTTTTTTTTTACCGCTGTAATTGAAATTAAAGAGGGCCTCCAGTTTTGTGCTATATGGACGTCATAAGGAATTGTTTATAATTGGTTTATAGTCCCTAATAAGCAAATTTCCAGAGCGATCTCTATACATACATTCATCACAGAATTAGCGAATGCAATGATGGCTTTCCAAAAATGATGGACTCTACGACAGGTCCACCACGTGTGCTGATGAGTACCAGTATGATCAGGATTTATGGCACGTATTCTGGTTGGTACCATATATATTCTATGTAAAACTTTGAGAAGTCTCCATCAGAGTGACCTGCAGACTCCCCCCTGCTAGAATTAGCACAAATAAATCTCCATTGATCCCGGTCAAGTTGGTTCCCCAACTCCTTCTCCCACGTAAGAATAAATGGCAATTTGCCTCCAGCAGGCGGACTGGGTGACACTCGTGCGGGTACGTGAATAAGGAAAGTTAGTAATCCCGGTTGATTAGCCCTAGAGGCAAAGGGATTCCATAGGTGATAGCTCAAATTTTTGTTACTTGGAAGTTTATCGGCCCAAAAAGCTGAATACCTGTTGGGTCCAAGTTGTTAATTTTACAGCACAAACAAAGCCGTAAAAACGGAATCCAAAAGAGAAAAAAAAATTTAGTTTTTCCCAATTTCACCCCCAAAAAATTATTTTTCAGTTTCCCAGTACATCACATGGTACCTTAAATATTAGTAAAAGAAACTACAACTCCTCTCGCAAAAAATAAGCACTCACACTACTCCATTGATGGAAAAATAAGAAAGTTATTGCTCTTTCATGGTGGGGAGTGAAAAATAAAAAAAAATAAAACGAAAAATGGCTTGGACTTAAAGGAACAGTGTCATCACAAATTATTTTTTTATATGTTAAAGATGTTAGTGCTTTATTAAAAACGTTTATATTTATTTGTGTGTTTGTGTTTTACTTTTTCTTATTTTTACACTTTTTCTTCCCTATGGGGGCTGCCATTTTTTGTTCCATTTCTGTATGTGTCGATTAACGACACATACAGACATGGAATACGGCAGCCACAGTCCCATAGGGACTGCGAACGGCTCCCGTCCCATTCACTTGTGTGTACGGCGTCTGTGTGGGAACTGCGCATGCGCCGCTCCCACACAGTCCAATTTGAAATTGGCGCCGTCCCGCGCCATTTTCCTGTGGACCGGAAGTCGCGGCCGGACAGTAATATTACTACTTCCGGTCGCGGCTTCCGGACTTGTGCACTTGGACCAGCGGCAGCAGACGGAACGGACGGGCCGGAGGGAGCCGCGGCGGCAGGAGCAGGTAAGAGATTTATATGTATGTTCGTGTTTGTGTACGTTTACTACTGTATGTAAACCTACTACACTGTGTGTTAGCTCAAAAAATGGCGACACACAGTGTAGGAGGTTACACCGTTCAAACCCCTCGTTTATCCCGGCACTAGCCAGGATAAAGGAGGGGGGGGGATGCTGAGAGCTCACTAGAGCGAGGGCTTTTTATCCAATTTTGCAATGCTGCAATTTTGGGAATAGCTCCATCTAGTGACCAGAAATGGGTAATATTATAAATTAGAATTAATTTATAATATTTCCTGACTCGTGAAAAAAATAAAAAAAATTTGAACAATGTTTAATCACCCACACACTAAATGTTTAATTAAAAAAAAACAAAACAGGTTTTTCTGGCAACACATTCCCTTTAAAGGCTACAGTCACACGAAAAATGGCCAGCTGACAGACATTTTCACAACGACGCTGTAAGGGAGTATTCCCAAGTTTTTGTTTTTTTAACGGCCTGTGAATACTGGCTGTCAATAAATAGATCATGTTCTATTTTTGCCCATTTTCACAGCCCTCAGAAGTGAATGGATCAGTTAACTGCCGTTTTTTAGAACACAACGCCTTGTGACGGCCATTAAAATCTGATACCGGCCTCACAAAAAATCTCTCCGCGCACAGCGCTACTTTAAAGAGGCTCTGTCACCACATAAGTGCCCTATCTCCTACATAAGGAGATGGGCGTAATAATGTAGGTGACAGCAGTGCTGTTTATTTAGTATTCACTTCAGTATTGTTAATGTGTTAGTATAAGATCGCACATAAGGATCTAGTAGGATCCCTATGCGCTGAGTAAATTAATGGAGAGGAGTGAATGACGCTGATTGGTCAGCGTCATACACTCCCCTGTACAACGCCCACTTGGTCTAAAGTAAAAATACGCCCAATTGGGCATTAAGCAACTCATTAGCATAAATCTAAAATCGCTAATGAAGTGGTAAAAATAAATTGTTTAAAATAAAAAGCGCTGCTGTCACCTACATTATCGCGCCCATCTCCTTATGTAGGAGATAGGGCACTTATAATGTGGCGACATAGCCTCTTTAAGAGCCGAGCCCAAGAAAGCCCTTGATGTCAGGGCTTTCAGCTATGGTGTCCCCGGACAAAGCTCTGGCCGGGGGCTCCGGTCTAAGGAAAGCCCTTGACGTCACGGTCTATATATGGACAGTGACGTCATGGGCTGCCTTTAGGAGCGGAATTCCCAGCCAGAGCGTTGCCAAGATACCGGCATCTCAAAGCCTCTAGCGTCACTGTCCATATATGTGAGTGTGACGTCAGCGGCTCTCTCCAGAAGGTGAATCCCCAATAGCGCTATCTACAGGGTTGGATGTGTGGCGCTATGGTACCATCGACAGTGGCATTTTCTGGGGGTTGGGACAAAATATGGACATGCCAATTCAAAACGGCCATGAAAAACTGACAGTTATCAGTTTGTGACAATAGCCTAAGGGATTAAAAGACTGTCTGCTCTGGATAACTATTAAAAATCAAGAGCTTCCTATTCACAAACACTTTTTCTACAACTACTTACTATTCATTCTCCAGTCAAAGGCACTCCAGTAAAAATTAACATTTACTGTAACGTGTGGTTCCATGAGAAACAGCGGATCCATACTTTTGTTTTTGTACGGGCCACAAAAGGTTAATACAAAATGAATGTAAAGAACCACATTAGCAGAAATCTCATGACATAAAAGCACGGATGAATCCATGAGTATTCTAGAAACCTTGCTTAAATACCACAACCTGTAATTATCAACAATTAACAACAAAGCTAAAATAGGAATAAAGTAAGAGCACAGCTAGCAATGACTAATTATTAATGAACTAGATCCGGCCACACTGCTGATTATTAGTCAAGCTTTTACCACTTCCAAGTTTGGATTAGTTACACTTTCCATTAAAATATGCACCTTTTCAGTACAGAAGACCGTTTTTTTCTGCTTATTTAATTATTATTAACGGAGATGTAGCCACAATATTGATGCTTATGCAAAGGCATTAGGAAACACTCAAACAAAACAAACAGTGCCACCATCCGGACCTATGAGAAATCTTTCAAGTGTGAGCGGATACACTTCTCATAAAAGTAAATAGGAGTTCCTCAGTTGCTATATAAAGAACAGTTCTAGAACGAATATATTCAGTACCACAAACATAACACTCACTTGTCTCTTTCCTTCACTAGTGAAGAGTTCGTTAATTCTTTTTTGTTTATAGACATCATTTTTCTCAAGCAACTTCTTATGCAGCCAATCTGGGTGCCTTACACGGGGGACAGGATTCTTCACCTAAACACACACGAAATAGGTATACATCATTAGGTAAATCTAAAGACAAGGTTTTATCGTATCATAGTTAGTAAGGCTGAAAAAAAAGACAAAAACATGTCCATCCAGTTCAGCCTATTAAAAGGTTTGCTTTGTAGAAAACATATTTTATATATTCTAGAGAAATTTTTCCATAGCTCAAAAAAAAAATTTTTTGTACGATTAAGTTATTCAAAATCTGTAATATAGTTTGTTTTTCAATTCACTATTTTGAAAATCTGCCTGGAGCATTTTTGTTTACATCAGGGATGAAAAACCTGTACACAGCTAGTCCTGCTCTCAGCTGAGAAGTAGATATGTAGCTAGTCTAGGTAATCATCTGAGAGTTAAATGTTTCCAGGCCGATACATGTTACCTATACTGATACATTGTTACAAAATATTAACCCGTTAGTGACCGGCCCATCATGTTTCTACGTCGGTCACTAACGGGCCTTATTCCGATGCCATAGACTTTTTACGTCGCGGCATCGGAATAAGTAAACAGAGCAGGGAACTGTCAAATCTCCCTGCTCTCAGCTGCTAGAGGCAGCTGAGGGCTGGGAGCGTCCCTGCTCTGCCGTGTGAGATCGATATTAGTATCGCTCTCACACGTTTAACCCCTCAGATGCGGTGCTCAATAGCGAGCACCGCATCTGAGTGGTTTTGGAGGGAGGGAGGGAGCTCCCTCTCTCCCCCACCGATACGATCGCCGAGTGTCTGTGTCTCTAATGGCAGCCGGGGGTCTAATAAAGGCCCCCAGGTCTGCCTGTAATGAATGCCTGCTAGATCATGCCGCAGGCATGACCTAGCAGATGCCTGTCCGTGTTAAACGGCCAGGCAGTAATACACTGTAATACAAAAGTATTGCAGTGTATTATAAATGCGATCGCAGAATCGCATATTATAGTCCCCTAATGGGACTAGTAAAAAAGTGAAAAAAAAGTTTAATAAAGTTAATTTAAAAAAAAATGTGAAAAAAAATGAAAAACCCAGCTTTTCCCCTTACAAACTGCTTTACTATTAAAAAAACAAAATAAAGTTAAAAAGTTACACATATTTGGTATCGCCGCGTCCGTAACGACCCCGACTATAAATCTATTACATTTAACCCGCACGGTGAACGCCGTAAAAAATAAAAAACTATGGAAAAATTGCTGTTTTCTGTGAATACTGACTTTAAAAAAAATGTAATAAAAAGTGATCAAAAAGTCGCATCTACTCCAAAATGGTACCAATAAAAACTACAAGTCGCCCCGCAAAAAAAAAGCCCTCATACAACCGCATCGGCGAAAAAATAAAAAAACGTTACGGCTCTTCAAATATGGAGACACAAAAACAAATAATTTTGAAAAAAAAGCGTTTTTACTGTGTAAAAGTAGTAAAACATACAAAAACTATACAAATTTGGTATCGTTGCAATCGTAACAACCCGCTGAATAAAGTTATTGTGTTATTTATATCACACGGTAAACGGCGTAGATTTAGGACGCAAAAAAAAGAGTGGCGAAATGTCAGATTTTTTTCTATTCCCACCCCAAAAAAAAGTTAATAAAAGTTAATCAATAAATAATATGTACCTAAAAATGGGGCGATTAAAAAATACAACTTGTCCCGCAAAAAACAAGACCTTATACAGCCATGTAGACGCAAAAATAAGAAGGTTATAGCTCTTGGAATGCGACGATTGAAAAACGTAAAAAATAGCTTGGTCATTAAGGTCCGAAATAGGCTTGTCATTAAGGGGTTAACAGAGGTTTGTGCTGCTAATGTAGCTCACAGAGAATCACCACCTTACACTTAGTTCCACCCGGATCTTGGAGTGAATATGTTCAGGACATATTGCACTCTCCTTTTTATACATATTGTATGAGGCCATTTTCATACCTGCTGTAATGCTGCTGGAATTGTAATGATTTTTTGAATTGCACTGCCGAGACGCTCTATGTAGTAATCCCAGTCTAGAATCTGGAGGATTAAAACACAAACGCAATAAATAATTTATCATATAAGTAAATGCCAAAGAATCAAATAGAAGAAAATGACAGGAAGGTAACCAACCGAGCGTATGTCTAAATCGTGTAGAGATGGGGTTTTCAACCACTTTCGTAGATAATGTCTCTTCACTCCCAACTCTGCCTGAAAAATTGCCAGAGGAATAGCTCTGGAATTAAAGAAAAAAAAAAACACAGAATCAGGACCTACAATAAAAAAAAAAATAAAGATCCCAGTGGTATTCTAACATTTATCGGAAAAGCGTACCTCTAGGTTATAAAACAAAAAGGATTATATTGCAGGAGATGGGGCAGCTGCCCGGGGGCCCGAGGCTACCATGCCCGCCCCAAGCACAATGTGTTTTTTCTGCGAATCGCAGCAAAAAAACGCAACTAAACGGCATTGTGTATATCCTGTAAAGGACCTGCACACATAAAAGGTCACATGACCTTATGTCTGCAGTTCTTGTTACGGATTAGAGACCTGCTGGTCACATGACCACAGATCCTATAACAGCAGCAAGAGCAGACCATGAGGTGAGCTGCGAGGTAAGTATAAGGGGGTCTGTATTTAGGTGGCCTGGGGTCTGTTCTGTATTTAGGGGTCTATATTTAGGGTGTCTGGTCTGGGGTCTATTAATTTATGGGGTCTGTATTTAGGGGGACTGGTCTGGGGTCTATTAGTTTAGGGGGTCACGTCTGGTGTCTATTTAGGTGGTCAGGTTCGAGATCTATTTGGGGTGCTTGTTCTGGGGTGTGTATTTATTTAGGGTGCTTGTTCTGGGTCTGTATTTGTTTAGGGGGGTCTGGTCTGGGGACTGCAATAGTTTAGAAGGTTTGGGGTCTGTATGTATTCTAATTTATTAGTCTGAGTAAAAGGGGTTGTCCGGGCACATCGGTAGGTGACCAGTATGAAAAGTCGGTCCGTGCCCAGACTACCTCTAATGCATGGTTTTGGGCCCTGGTGTCTGAATTTTTGTGTTTCTATAGAAGCTGAAAATGGCTGCAGAAGCGAGGACCAAAGATGTCTCATCAGCAGACTTAGTCATACCAGTCTGTGTCAGATGTAGAAGAAAAGAGAACGAATCCTATCGAAGACGACGTCACTTGTGAGTCACTGGATTTATAGAGGATCTGTCCGCTCTCCCGACATGTCTGTTGTAGGAAATCCTTGTATTCCACATAAAGTCTTCGCGTACCCAGGACTAATAGACAAATGTGTGTTACCATCCCCATTGTCAAGTGGATGCGTCCCTACATAGAGCGATACAGTCAGCGATGGTTGGAGACTGTCAGTATGTAGGCAACCCTTTGACAAGAGGAATCTTAACACCCATTTGTCAATGCTCTCGCAGAAATGTGGTGTTAACTAGACACCGCAGAGCGGCAATGGGGAATGGGGGCCTCAAGTTTGTGAAATAGCTTAGGGCCTGTGTTCTACTTAAACCGCCACTGGTTACTCACAGTAAAAATCCTTTTCGGGTCACGTTCATTGATGGGACACAGATGATGACCTTGGGTATAGCTGCTGCCACTAGGATGTAGACATTAAAGGGGTTTTCTGAGATCCTCCCCCTCCCCCAAAGTAAAATACGATCAATGTGCTTTCCCTACTGTAATCAACCGGCTGACACTATAAGTCCACAAAAAAATCTATACTTAGCATTCCTAGCGTTCGTCGCGCGACAACTGCTTACATAGATTTCAGGGCGTGTTTGTTTTCATAGCCAAGAAGCATGCATTAGGCTCCTCCCCCTTGTTTAATGCGTGTAACAGAGAATAACAGGGAGCCGCGAATAAGTGCAAAGTTCCACCACCTGCAAAACCCAGTAGAACAGAAAAACTGCAGATAAGACCACCTAGCGGCCGTACACACCTGTAAAAGGTAAAGCTCTTTATTGAACCACCCACAAATACCCTAAGGATCGAGTAGAGCGGGCTGTGACCTGGAAGGGGGCTCTTTTCCCTTTGATTGGTTTGCCTCACCAATGGCTGACTGAATCCAACTGCCTTAGAGGCCCACAGACCTTGCCTGGAAGCCTCTGGGACCACAAAGATAATCTGATTGGCAGAAAGAAAAACTTTGACAAACTTAAATCCGTAACGTACAGACAATGACAAGATTGTGGAGGGACTTTCCCCTAGGATGGGAAGGCGAGGTAAAAAGCGAGAGGAGGACAATATCCTCAATGTAAAAAGCCTATACCACTTGGGTAGAAAAGGAGGCGACTAGGCAGAGTACCACCTTGTTTTGGCAAATCACCGGGAATGGAGACTTGCCAGATATGGTCGCTTGTTCAGAGAAATGCTCAATGGAGGTGATGGCCACCAGAAAGGCTACCTTCCAAGAAAGGAAGTGAAGGGGGTACTGTCCAGAGGCTCAAAAGGGTAAGACGGAGGAGAATCCAGTAACAAATTAAGCATCCATGGAGACGTGGATTGACAGTAGTAGGGCATAGCATGTGCCTTTGAAGATAAAGATGCAAAGCAGATTTAGCTGCCAAAGGGCGATGGGAGATAACTGATGAAGCTTAAAACGGACACTTGAGGGAGCAAAGGCCCAGGTCCATATCCAGACCTTCCTCAAGAAGGGAAAGTAAATGAGAGAGGGAAATGCCATTGGCTAGAAACAATGTTTTGCACACCAAAAGGAAAAAAGGACTTCACAGTGTTGTGGTAGATTCGGGAGGAAGAAGGTTTTCTGGTGTCAAGCATGGTCTGGATGACCTACTCAGAAAAACCACATGTTCTTAGTAAAGTAGCTTCAACAGCCATGCTGTTAAATGAAGAGCAGCTGAATTTGGGTGGGTGTAGTTCTCCCAGGAGGTAGAGACCCCAGGGAGCGTCGGCCAGTAGAGTGACCAGTCCAGAGAGTGCCAATCTGGAGTGATGAGAACCACTGGGATGCCTTCCACCTGGACTTTCCTGAGAATTCGGGAAAGGAGAGTAGGGAAGATATCGAAACACGAACTGTGTCCAAGGCATGATCAGTGCATCTGTCTCCAGAACTAGTGGATTTTGATCATGGGAGAAACACTGGCAGCCTGTGGTCGAGTCTGGATGCCATGAGGTTCACGTCTGAAAGACCCCATCTGGAGCAAAAATTATTTTTTTTTTTTTTTTAATATCCTAGGATGAAGGACCCACTCTTCTGGGTAAATCCGTTCTCAGCTGACATAATCGGCAATTAAATTGTCCACTCCGAGGATGTGAAATACAAAAAAAAATAGCAGTTGGAACGTATGTTCCTGCCCACCTTAGGATGCGGACAGTCTCTGGCATGGCTGCGAGACCCTGAAGGTTTAAGTAGGCAAAATCCATTGCATGTTCTGTCTGTACTTTTATGGAATGACCCACCAGAAGATGGGACCAGTGTTGGAGGGACAGTAGGATGGGCCAAAGTTCCTGGACATTGATCAGGAGTGAGGACTCCTGTAGTGATGACACACTCTAAACCTCCCCAGCCAAGTAGACTGTCGTCCGTTGTCAGACCAACCACTGGTAGAAAAGAGCAGCCCAGAGTCAGCTTGGGGGAGAGTAGCCAACATGGGAGAGTAGCCAACATGGGAGAGTAGCCAACATGGGAGAGTAGCCAACATGGGAGAGTAGCCAACATGGGAGAGTAGCCAACATTGGAGAGAGCAATGGACTGACAGGCAGGAGAATTGTGCGATCCAGAGAATTTGTGAACATGTTCCAATGGTCCAGCACAGCTCTATGAAGAGAGCAGGTGTAGATAAGGGCGCATTGAATTGCCTCCATGTAGGAGACTATTAGTACTAACACCCTCATGCAATGACAAATTAAGAGTGCGGTTTCTCTCTGATGGGAAAAGGATCCTGGCCTGAAACTATGTCTAGACACATATCCAGAAAAGTTAAGTGCCGAGACAAGGAAAGAGAAGACTTGGGAAAGTTGATTATCCAGCTGAAGCAGGTTAAAAGGTGTCCAGGGTGATCTGAAGGTTTTACAAATTGGCCGTCCTGGATGAGGCCTTTGTCATGGTTCCAGGGTGAATACCTCTGTGGCAGATGTGAGCATGTTGTTCACCTGGAAGCTCGCATTAGAGATCTGGAGGAGCAAAATGCAACACTGAGGGCGATGGACAATCTTGAGCGAAGCAGGCTGCTCACGGAGCATGTAGTTAGTGGGTTAGAACTGGAGGGTGAAGACATGGGTGAGCAGGATCAGGTAAGTAGCTGGGTTAATGTAGTTAGGGGCAGTAGAAAGGGGTCAAAGAAAAGGAAGGCCGATCCGGTTTCTGACATTCCAAGCAAAATTGCCAAGTTGGGTGATGATGCGAGGGTGTCAGTCTCAGAAATGGCAGCCCTAGTGGATACTGATCTCCCTAACAGCCGGGAGAACAGCTCAGCTAGTAGTCGGCGGGATGGTAATGCAGGTAAGCCAAGGCAATTGATAGTCGTAGGGGATTCTATAATCAGGAAGACAGATAGAATAATTTGTCGCCAAGACCACCTCAACCGAATGGTTTGCTGTCTCCCTGGTGCCAGGGTTCGGCATGTGGTGGAACGGGTGGACAAATTGCTGGGAGGGGCTGGTGATGATCCAGCTGTCGTGGTCCATGTCGGTACCAATGACAGAATAAATGGTAGGTGGAGGAGCCTTAAGAATAATTTTAAAGAACTAGGCTACAAGCTGAAGGGAAGGACCTCCAAGGTTGCATTCTCAGGAATACTGCCTGTGCCATGCGCATCACAGGAAAGACAGCGGGAGCTCAGGGAGTTAAATGCATGGCTTAAGTCTTGGTGTAGAGGAGAAGGATTTGGGTTCCTAGAGCACTGGGCTGACTTTTCATTGGGGTACAAACTGTATTCTGCAGATGATTTGCACCTAAACGGAAGGGGGTCCACTGTGCTGGGGGAGAGAATTCTAGCTGGGGTGGTGGAGTATTTAAACTAGGGCTGAGGAGGGAGGTCAATGTAGAAAAAAAAGGGGTAGCCAGTTTAGAGAGGGGTCAGACTATATTGGTGGGGGGAGAAACCGAATGTGGGGAGAGGACTAGACAACAGGATAAGGAGATCCTTTTGTTACAGAACAGCAGTGTAAGTAAAAATGCCCAAATAATGTCAAATCACATTTCTGATAATAAAAGTGAAAAACTGAAAGGCAAGTTAAAGTGTATGTTCACAAATGGCAGAAGTCTAGCAAGCAAAATGGGGGAGCTGGAGGCCTTGGTACTGGAAGAAAATATAGGTATAGTTGGTGTTGCTGAAACATGGCTGGACTCTTCACATGACTGGGCTGTAAATCTACAGGGTTTTACACTGTTTCGGAAAGACAGGACAAATAGGAAAGGGGGTGGTGTATGTCTGTATGTGAGAAATTATATGAAGGCAAGTGTGAAAGAGACAATAGTGGGTGAAGATTGTGAGGAGGTTGAAACCTTGTGGGTGGAATTACAAAGGGAGGTAAACACTGAAAAAATTACTTTTGGTGTAATCTATAGACCCCCCCCCAATATAACTGGGGAGATGGAGGGTCAGCTATATAAACAGATGGAGCAGGCTGCACAGGCGGGTACTGTAGTGATAATGGGAGATTTTAATTTCCGTGATATTAATTGGTGTCATGGTTCGGCTTCAACTGCAAAGGGGAGACATTTCCTCAACCTGTTGCAGGAAAATTTTATGGGCCAGTTTGTGGAAGACCCAACTAGAGGTGAAGCTCTGCTGGATCTGGTCATTTCTAATAATGCAGAGCTTGTTGGGAACGTCAATGTTCGTGAAAACCTCGGTAACAGTGATCACAATATAGTTACATTTTACCTATACTGTAAAAAACAAACGCAGGCTGGGAGGGCAAAAACACTTAATTTTAAGAAAGCCAATTTCCCCAGGATAAAGGCTGCAATTCAGGATATAGACTGGGAAGAACTAATGTCAAATAATGGTACAAATGATAAATGGGAGATTTTCAAATCTACTTTGGGTTATTATAGTGCAAAATTTATTCCTATAGGTAACAAGTATAAATGACTAAAATTAAATCCCACATGGCTTACACCTTCTGTGAAAGGGGCAATACATGACAAAAAAAGGGCATTTAAAAAATACAAATCTGAGGGTACATCTGCAGCCTTTGTAAAATATAAAGAGCTTAATAAAATCTGTAAAAATTTAATAAAATTAGCAAAAATACAAAATGAAAGGCAGGTGGCCAAGGATAGTAAAACAAATCCCCAAAAATTCTTCAAGTATATAAATGCTAAAAAGCCAAGGTCTGAACATGTAGGACCCCTAGATAATGGTAATGGGGAGTTGGTCACAGGGGATCAAGAGAAGGCAGTTACTAAATGGGTTCTTTAGCTCTGTATATACAACAGAAGAAAGAGCAGCCGATGTAGCCGGTGCCAGTGCTGTTAATACATCAGTTGATATAATGAATTGGATGAATGTAGATATGGTCCAAGCTAAATAAAATAAAATAAATGTGCACAAGGCCCCGACGACCAACGACTTATGGATTTTTGGAAGACAGTACAGTACAGGGACCACCGGATGCCGCACTGTCATAAATTCCAACAAGTCCCTATCAATGATGCCCGCATTATGGGCCTCATACCTCATATCAAAAGATAGAGGTGGGGATTTGGTGGTCATGGACACATCACGCTATTTGGCTGAATTAGCTAGACAATTAGCGGATGTAAATGTTTATGAGCCACTTCCCTGTGATCCAAAATTTAGAATCAAAAATATCATTGATACAATATTGGTCAATAAGAGATCTAAAGTGGAGGGGATTCCGAGATATGACCTTCTGAAAAATCGGAAACAATCGCCTTCCCATAGACTAACATTGGTGTCCACATACTCTCATAAGAGCAATGAAATCGCTAACATTATCAAAAAAGAATGGGGGATACTTAGGAGTTCCTTTGGTAAAATCCCGGAATTTGAGGCCCCACCGCGTATGGCTTATCGCAGGACCAAAAATGTAAGAGATTGTCTAGTACATGCAGATGTGGGCTCTATGACTAAGAATCATCAGTCCTTGTTAGCCCCCAAAAAATTTGGTTGTTTTCCCTGTTTAGGATGTAACAATTGCAAGAACATGGTCAAGGGCGAGGTATTTACCCATCCCACTAAAGGTTCTACCTATAAAATTAAACATCATCTCACATGTACATCGGACCATGTAATATATATTATTCAATGTCCTTGCAAATTATTGTATGTAGGTGAAACTACTTTGGATTGCAGAAAACGCATAAATAACCATAAGTCTACTATTCGCACTAAGAAAATTGACCTACCCTTACCTAAACATTTTGTTGAAAAAAAAACATGGGGAGAATGACTTTAAGCTATACATCGTGGACCATGTACCGCGCCATAGACGCGGTGTAGACAGGATCTCCAAATTGAAAAGGTTGGAGTTGGAATGGATTTTTAAACTAGACACCTTATCCCCTAGAGGTCTCAATATAGATTTCAAGATCTTTCCAAGTTTCTCTAGATAACCCAGTCTTATACTCTGATATGAACATCTGCCCGTGGATTTATCATTTTCCCCGTGTTCCTCCCCCTCCTCTGTGTGTTAGGAGACTAAAAAATAGTCTGACCATCTCTCTATTATAACAATATTTTATATGTCATTTACAATATTTAGGTCTGATATGTACTGTCAATGTCTTACAGATTATCTTATATTTTTCTCTTTTTTCTAGATATTACTCTCAAGGTTTGCCTCAAGGATCGGTTGAAGCTATATATATGTACCACTCTTATGTTTGACTATATACATCCTATTTTGAAAAGTTTTTCCATATATGTTTGTCCATGTCTTCCCTCTACAATATCTCTTTGGCGATATGTGAGTCTCTGTATCTATACATTTTGAGTCTTATATTTATTCTAATGTGTTTAAAATCCCCACCTCTATCTTTTGATATGAGGTATGGGGACTAAGGATCTGAGACATAATATCTACCCCTAGTTTTTGTTCACACTACAGAGGTATTACATGCAGCTTATATCGCCATGTATTTGGCCAATTAGATTTGAGAGTGGATAGGATGAACTTGTAATGTATGGAGTGTTATTGCCCTTCTCTAAAATGGCGCCGAGGACCCTTAGTGAGCATTGAGCAGACGCGAACTGACGATATATCCCGTGACTCAGTCGAAACAGACAGGATCTGACGCCATCCATGAGAAACATGTGAGGGTGTATGGCCCTCTCTCAATATGGCGATTTGCGCCTTTGGTGGGCCATGCGCATGCGTTCAATGACGCACCATGCGATGACTCATACCCACAGGTGATAGGATTGCGTAATGCTTAGATCTACGCAGTAAGAGAGTGTACAATGCTATCAGCCGATCCAGCGAGGGTAAGATGTTTTTAACTTTATTTTATACACCTGTTTTCTAACATTGTCACATGTTAGTATACACATGTAGCCCATCTGATTGATTGGCCTTATTATAGTAAATGCACTATTTACACTATATACATATAATGTTTTGAATCTATTTTTCTATGTATGTATCAGCATATTCATAGGGGATCTTATTGATATACAATTATGTATACTTGTCGTATCACTACCACACAATTTTATTATGTATATGTAATTGGCTTTGTGATTTTGTATTGCATATATATGCGTTTTGAGTGTCACATTATTATGCTTGAGAAAGGCTCGTATTGAGCTGAAACGTTGCACCGTGGAATAAAAGGATCTTCACTTTGAAAATTTGGTAGTGCTGTCTCCATTTCTTTTTTGCCTATATAAATAGATTAATGGCACATACAAAAAATATGGTGAAATCCTGTTCCATGTAAAACCCCCTCAAAAAACAAGGGGGCACTCCCTCCGTTTGGAAAAAAAAGGTTCAATCTGCAGAGGCGACAAGCCTTCTTTACTGTGAGAACTGTGAATCTATGGAATAGCCTACCGCAGGAGCTGGTCACAGCAGGGACAGTAGATGGCTTTAAAAAAGGCTTAGATCATTTCCTAGAACAAAAAAATATTCGCTCCTATGTGTAGAAATTTTTACTTCCCTTTTCCCGTCCCTTGGTTGAACTTGATGGACATGTGTCTTTTTTCAGCCGTACTAACTATGTAATGATGCTGTCCAAGTAGGGTATGGCTACAAGACCCAGAAAATGAAGGGCCATCAGCGAGACTTTGAGTTGGCAACAGACCCAAGGGTCTTCACAAAAGTCAAAGGGGAGAGCCACAAGTTGGCAGTGGCTCGATAGATTGCGAAGCAAAGGAACTGTTGGTGAGATTTGTAGATGGGGATGTGCTGGTATGTGCATCCTTTATGACTACAGACAGGAATTACATTGATGCAATGACCAACCTCAAACACTCCACCCAGAAACACCAGACCTTGACGTACCGGCTGAGATGCTTCAGATCTAAGACAGGGCGTACGGTTGCTTCCTTTTGGTAATATAAAGAAGTTTGAATAAAAATCACAGAAGCACTCCTGCAGAGGGATTGGTCCAATTATCCCTGGTAGAGAATAGACTTGATTTCCCAAAAAAAGGTGGAAGCCTTAAAAGAGCAGCTAGGTGGAACTGAGTGAAAATGCAGATCTAGGGGCATAAAAGCAAATTCTATCTTGTATTCTGTGAAGACTACCTCACGTACCCATGTATTCGGCACGTAGCATAACCAAACGTCGTGGAACAGAATGAGTCGCCCTGCAGCTGGGATGACTCGGGTGGGCACCTTTATGCAGTACTGGAATTGTTTGAGGTGGCCTTATGAGTCTGGGGAAAAGGGTGCCAGGAGGCACATGGTTTAAAGGAAGGTTTCTTCCTTTGATCCTGCGAGTTTTACTTCCAAGAAGAAGATTGCGTGCTAGAGAAACATCGAAATGAACGAAATTGAGCCCTGGGGGGCAAAGAAAGCAGACCTGCTTTAGGACTTAAGTCAGATCATCCTCCAAATCACCATAAAGCTGTGGAATGGGATAGTTATCTGGCCACGTCCAGGGAGGCTTTTACAGATATATTTACCTGCATGGGAGATTTGTAGGGCGAACTCTTAGTTGTTCAGGAGGGTCACTGGAAATTAAACCTTGACAGATGTTTTTCCCACAAGAGGAGACAAATATCAGTTGGCTTGAAGGAAGATTTGGCAAAGGATTTGCATTGATAATGAAATGAGGAAGCATCTGTCATGGGAAGGGTGGTATGCCTGGTCAGGCAAGAAACTGGAAGGGGGAGGGGTCTACTGTTGGGGAAAATTACAACTTTTTCAAAGTCATCTAGGAATGGCGTTCATGTGCTTTGGCTTTGTGAAGCACCTATCCAGGAATTCTGAATGAAAGGGGGAAAAACTTAGGAGAATGACAAGGCTGCCGAAAGTAAAACCCCTCGAGCGGAGGTCCGATTACTGAACCTAAACATGCAGAATGTGTCAGAGACCTGGCCCTCAGAGCGATCCTCGTCTTTGGAGGAAATGTCAGAGCACAGCTCCTGGGGTAAAGGGGAAGTGCATGAGGTTTAAGAAACTGAGGTTTGAGGGACCACCTGCCTAGCATGTCAACAATGGATTTGGATGCACTGGAGAGGCATTATACTGACATTGAGTGAGTGCACCCACTCCAGTTCGGGACCTAGTGAGGGTACTATGGGAAACCGTTCACTGGCAAGCCATCTCGGTTCCAGGCAATTAGAGCAGGAGGGGTTCTGATGGCCACAGTGAAATTTACTATTGCAGCGGAAGTAGGCAAAATGGGTAGTTATAGGATGACGATGACGACAATGAGGACTCCCACGGAATTTCCTCCAAATTCCTCCAGCCAATGAGCCCAGTAAAGGCGCGCGGTCGCTGGCTTGGTTGTACACAAAATGTCCCTCCCCAGAAGGCGTGGACAAGCTGAAGCGGGAAAAGGAAGTCCCACCTCTGAACATACGACCCAGCCTCCCTTGAGGCTTGGTACTAGATTTATTGAGCATCCCACCCCCCCCCACCCCCCAAGGCATGAGCGTCAAGGAGAGGTCACAACGGTGGTCGGAGATGGCCAAAAGCAGAGTGAGGGAGAAGGCCCACCGTTAGCCACCCTCTTGTTGGGGTATAAAGGAGATGTCAGCCCTACATTCCCAATCTAAAGGGGAGATAAGAAAAAAAAAAAAAAAAAAAAAAGAAGATGTACCTGCTAAAGGTAAGTCTACCTCCTACAGACAAAAAAGATAAAACAGCTTTAGCTTAGTGTCTGCAGGAGTAGTATAGCTGGTAGGAGGAGCTAACTCTTTACTTATTGTCTGCCTCCTAGTAGCAGCAGTTATACCCAAGGTCATCTGTGTCCTCCAATGACAGACTAGAAATTATTATATTGCAAACTCCTGCACTATAAAAGGTTTTTTTTCTTTTACAACTGGAGGTATGGTTTTAGATTGGAATCCCCATGAACACTAATTGCCTGTAATATTCATAGTACACATCAAAATACATCCAGCACTAAAACTATGATCAGGAAGGGGACAAAACAGGAAGTGGGATTTGCTGGTTACCACGCAATGTTTCAAAGCCTAAAACATTAAAGTATCTGCATTATGAAATGATGTTGAACAACATTTCAAATGATGTGATTAAGGCCCCATGCACATGGCCGTCCCTGTAATTATGGCCCGCGATTGCGGGCACGGCCAGTAAAACGCAAAAGATAGGACATGTTATATCTTTTGCGGTACAGTTCTACGGCACGGACATGTATCCGTGGCGATCCAGAAAAAAAAAAAAAAAGTGTCCACGGCCACTAGAACTGAATGGGTCCGTAATTGCGGACCATATTACGGAGATTTTTTACGGTCGTGTAGATGGGGCCTTAGGAAGGTTTTGCACAACTATTATTTATTTTCAAACATGTATTATGTTACAGACCGCTATAAAGTTATCGTTATCAATAGGTACATATGACAGGCAAGTAAAATAATGTACAGACTAACCGTTACAATTTTGTGAATGAGTATGTTCCCAACACTTTTCAATTACTTTGTCTTTTACTTGCTCTCACCTCTCAGTAACTGGGGACCCCTCAGGTTTGCGAGATATGACATATCGGCAACTAAGTCCAGCATCTTTAACCATCTGATCACCAAGAAACTCAGCTAGACGTTTGGCAGTACTAATAGACGTAGATTTTTGCTCCCCATAATCCTCCAGTCGTCTAGACATGGAACGATTTTCAGAGACCAGTTCAAACAGCTCAGAATCTGGCATGTTGGCAGCCTGAACAAAAAGACAAAACCAGAGAATGTAGAATAAAATATGCAGATATGAAATATATAAAAGATAATATTGAATTCGACAAATTGAGTTATTATCCACGATGCATATCTGATATATAAATACGTACAACCATTTATAAATTTAGCAATTTTCAAGATCTGCGATGTAATATACAACAGTTCAACATACATTTGGTGTGTCCAATCACCTTGCTGTAAAGCACATCCAGCCAATAATCTGCCACTTTGGCTACAGATGCATAGACATCCTCCAATGTACTGCCCTTCAGAAAAGCCTCAAACACAGAGGACTGGAATATTTTGATCAGCTGCAGCTCTCCTCTTCTCTTCACTTCAAAACCCTTAAGCTCAGCAAGCGAGCCATCCTCATTAAATACAGCATACCTAAGGAGGGAAGATCGCAAGCAGGTATTCACTAAACAAACAATGAAAGCACACCTAAAGTTCCTGACAATCTATGTAGAAATATAAAAAAAAAAAAAGAAAAAAGGATGGCCGCATTTTTATAGATGGTTAATAAAAAGTTCCATATGAATATTAAATTGGTGGATAATATTTTAATGAGGCCAGTGCATATGCGACAAAGTTTTCACTTTCTTTTTTTGCTACGATACGTCGGTCATCCTAAAAACACCCGACAAATTGCCCATTACAGCATTTTCTCCGCCGTTGATTTACACAACTATCAGCATAAAAGAATTCGTAAGAATGGGTTCACATATCTACTTTGTCCGACATGCTTTAGCTGGAAACAAATGACAGTTGTGCACCGACTGTCGTTTACAGCAGCAGCACCAATGGGGGTTTTATCCTCCTGAAATTAGGACAGACCGTATCAATAAGGCAAAACATGCACACATTATATATATATATATATATATATATATATATAAATAAATAAAATGATCTTAGCTAGCTAGCCAGAGTGTTTTTTTTTCCTAACATTTTCGTGTGGTTTCTGCCTCCCCATTTGCCAGGCTGATTAGCTTTATATTTTCTGGAAACGCATACATTTTTCAATATTGACTTTATATTTATGTCCCAGGATTTAGTATTTGATTCCTGGGTTCAATTTCCCCATTGAGAACCCATATTTTTTTCCTAGGGGAAAAATATTTTGTTTCTATATTTTTCATATGATGTCTCATCCCTCTCCACTTTTTTTTCTGTCCACAGATGTATAGTCCAAGCTTTGGGGATAGAGGTTCAGGTGTAAGAAATGCATATGCTAATCGCACACATTAAATTTGCAGAGCATGTGACATACCACTGCAAGATGGCAGTAAGTATTTTTTCTTTGCAGATTGCAGGACTAATGATTTTACCGCGTAGAGAACTGGTCCCCAATCAGTGGCTCGGGAGCAGAGGTCTCACTACGTATTTTCCAGCAGAGTAAAAATACTCATCTTAGCATTTGAGAGGAGGATTGTGAGCCGAGGAGTTTTGTGAGTCGAGGAGGATTGTGCAATTTACAGTAATTCAAATATGTAGGGATTCGTAGTGTTAAAAACTCAAAATGTATGCAGGAAAATACTAATACAGTCACAGTTAAAGGGGCTAAAGGTGTTTTTCTATAACCAATATTTATCCACAGAATAGGTGATAGATATATAAATCGGTGGGGGTCCAAGTCACCTCTATTCACATCCAGAGCTGCACATCACAATTAGCTGGAGTCTGTATTGGGGGATCAACAAGCGAGGAAAATGTTATCAGCTGCCCTTGCTGGTGTGGCACCACCACCCAGCCATGGAAGCTCTACCTCCCCTCACTGCCCAGAGTGGAGGCAAGGCTCCAGGACAGAAGGCCAGCATGTTGGAGTTAGCAGCTGTGTTATGAGGAGACACGAACAGCAGAGTCAGGTGATAACCACAAGACATACCGTATTTTTCAGACTATAAGACGCAGTTTTTAGCAAGAATAAATCTAGCTAAAAAGTCCCTGCGTCTTATAGTCGGCAGTCAAGGGACCCAGCAGCACCAGGACCCGACCGCTTCCTTACTTAACCCCGTTCCGACCCATGATGTGCCGGCACATACACTGCAGGTGTCAGCAGCGGACACGCTGCTCTAAAGGGCAGGAACAGCCAGGTACTGTTCCTGGCCGTTGAACTAGTTAAATGCCGCAATCAATAGCGACCGCTGCATTTATAGTGGTTTTCCCATGAAGGACATTTAGAACATATCCACAGGATATGCCATAAATGTCAGATAGATGCGGGTCCCACCTCTGGGACCCACATCTATCTCTAGAACGGGACCCCCTAAACCCCGTTCTATACAACTGAACAGTAGTTACGCAAATGCTACGCTGCTTCTGTAACTGCCATTCACTACTATGGGAGTTACGGAAACAGCGTAGCTCAGCTAGTTACGACGTTTCCTTAACTCATCCATGTATTGTACCAGCGATCTAATGATCGCTGGTTCAAGTCCCCTAGGGGAACTGATAAAATGTGTAAAAAAAAAAAAAAAAAAAAAAAAAAGGAGTTGGATTCATTTTCAGGAGTGTAAAAAATGTTTAAAGTTAAAAAAAAAAAACCTTTTCCCATTTCTTCCCAAGCACAATGTAAAAATAAAAAAAATTGGTATCACTGCATCCGTAAAAGTCTGAAACTATTACAATATAGTATTATTTGACTCAAACAGTAACCTGCGTAAAAAAAATAAAATTTAAAACCCCAGAATCGTTGTCTTTTGGTCACCATTGCGCTAAAAAGAATGAAATAAAAAGTGATAAAAAAAAAATCGTATGTACCAATAAAATGGCACTAATAAAAACTACAGCTCATCCCGCAAAAACTAAGCCCTCACACCGCTTAAACAATGGAAAAATATAAGTTATGGCTCTCAGAATGTGATGAAACTGAACAAATTATTTTTTTTAACCAATAGTTTTTTCTTTGTAAAAGTAGTAAAATATGAGATTCTTTCCTATTTTCGGTTGTCTAAAACCTGGGTGCGTCTTCTAGTCAGGTGTGTCTTATAGTCCGAAAAATACGGTAATGTTTTTCCCCTTGAGAAGGTCATATTTGTTCAAAGTGAGAAAAATCAGATGAACGCGTTTAAACTGGAATGGTGGGAGATGACAATCTTCCCAGAATAGCCAGAGCCTTAAAAGGTGGACAAAGTAATAATTTGATTCTCTTGCGGCGTGCAATATACACGGTGCTTAGCTGGCGAGGCCCAAAGTGTATTCCATGAACATAAGGATCTGTAAGTACTGCTATAATACAAAGTGGCTCAGTGCAAGTCGGATAATGATGATAAATATTTAATAAGCCTACTGTATCAGGATCTAGTTTGGTTGATACTTTAGAAAAAATCTGAAGTGTTAAAAAAGCAACTAAGGCCCTGTTCACAGGGTTTTTTTATTACACATTTGATGCGGAAACCGCGCCAAAAAACAGCCGAAAACGCCTCCCATTGATTTCAATGGGAGGCGGAGCAGTTTTTTCCTGCGAGTGGTGAAACCAGCTCGTGGGAAAAAGAAGTGACATGCCCTATCTTCGGGCGTTTATGTCTCCGACCTCCCATTGACATCAATGGGAGACAGAGAAAGCGGTTTTCGCTGTTTTTTGGCTGCAGGCGAAAAACGGTGCGAAAAATGCAGCAAACCGAGTGCAGCTAGATCAAAATCTGCAGACGGAATTTTGAGGTAGAATTTTCTGCCTGCAAAAAAACTCTGTGTGAACAGGTCCTAACTCAATTAATCACCGTATATTAATGAAATAAATACAGGTTCAAGTTGTTCGGCTGGTTAAATATATTGGGGACATTCAGCCTATTAATCCTTAGGGTAAAAATGAAATAATTACCCACAAATCTGCTTAAGTTTTAAATTATGTGCCCTTTAGCATTTTAGAGTACATTAAAGTAAATTTTTATACATTTACATTGCTTTTTCCCATTCTTTAACCCTTCCCAAATCAAATAGGATTCTCTTTGATGGTGTACACCCGATGTAAAAATTAACACTATATAACTCTTAAGTAATACAATAATACTGTGGACACATTAGTAAAGAATCAGATTACAAATAAATGGAAAACACCTGATAAAAGGTCCTGTTCTGAACAAACTGTTTAAAACCATGTTTGTCATCAAAGAAGAATAAGATAAGTAGTGGAGCAAACCCCCAAAATGGACGTAGCCATTGCAAGGCTCTATAAACGCATGGTAGTTCCGAGTGAAGACTGAATTAACGACCCCATGGATTGGCGCATTGATATTGCTTTCCGTAGAATGTATCTCACAGGTTCTGCCCAAGCCAAAGTGTCATTATCTTTGTCAGTTGTTGCAAAGAACTTGCGGTCATGGCTCCTCCAGATGGAAGAGAGTATCGACAACCTTCAGACGGGTTTCTTTAGCGGCCAACTTTTTATGTGATGCGGTGATCCAGCAGGCGAGGTTTACGTCCTGTGCCATGGCCCTCTCTTCTACAGGGAGGAGGGCCTTCTTGAATAAACCATGCAGAGCAGATGCTCACTCAAAATTCCCTAAGCCTAATAAGGTTTTTTGGGCCAGCGTTAGAATCCTTAATGGAGAACCTGTCCGACAAGAAGGGCAAGTCCCTCCCACAAACAGGTAAACGAAAGTGTAGGTCTAATTTGCATGGTTCATCAAAGAACCAATAGACAGGGAAGCGGAGGAGATTTATCTTATGGGGCCCAGTTAAAACCTCCTCCTTTTAGGTCGTGGCAAAGGCAAACCATACCCCAAGTAAACATACATATGGTGACAAGACCAAAAGGTATGCCATATACAGAGTTAATTCCATCCATGACCCTCCTCCACAAACGTGTACATTTTGGACATAAGTACATATGGAGCAGGTCCGCATGACATATACTACATAGATTACAGATAGGATAGTCTCAAGTGCCAATCTTCTACAAAAAAAGCTGCATGTTCTAGACTCTGCAGTAGGTAGGTGTGACAATCGATGTGCCTCACTGAGCGACAATCAAGTAGTATACCTCCATTGTTGTTCTTCTATAGGACCCATATCGCCCTTCCCCCACTTTTCTTTTGTAGTCAGTGAGTTTCTCCAGTTTCTTTACCAATAGCTATTGATATAGTCTAGACATGAGACCCACAGATCCCCCTACTGTCCCCACCATATCTACAATTGTGTTGCATGTCACTTGCAACACCTCAAGCCTATAGCCCGCTGTTTCCCTATAAACCACATGTCACAATTGAAGATCCTGATACTGAATGTTTGGGAGATCAAATTCAGACTGCAATATGAAAAATTGCTTGAATTCTCCACTCTAAAAAATAAGCGGAATGCACCGTATCCCTTATGTTTGAAGCTGCTAAACCCCCCCCCAGACTAGCGCGTTCTGAAAGCCATGATGCACTCCAAATTGGGGAAGATTTAGGAAAATTGGATATAGTTCGCATATCCATAGTCTTCCACCATACTTTAGGTATCATCCATATAGTGAGAGTATGCCTCAAATGCATCTTAAAGTTGTGCGCCTCCAGTGCTTCAAATAAAGCATCAGACCATACCAAGTGTTTGATCATCGCTCCACTAAGGCTATGATAGGTCAAGCCCCTTCTCCCTCAGATGTTGCAACTGGGAAGCCAAATAATATATGTTTGGGTTCGGAATAGCCAAGCCCCCTCACTCCTTACCACTCTGCAATGTTCTCAGTTTTATTCTAGAATGGCCTTTACGCCATATCAGATCTCTAAACATGCAATTAACCATGCGGAAGAATCTCTGGGGTATCCAGACATGGGAAATCTGTAGAGCGTATAATAATTGGGGCATTCATATTTTAGGAAGGTTGATACACCCAGCCACCAAGAGAAGGAGCTTAAATCAAATTTCCAGTTGTTTAAAATTTCTGCAATAACTAAACTAAATTAGGTTTCTCATATTCCAGTATGAACGTTGACACCCTTATCCCCGGATATTTAATCACTGCAGTGCAGTCTAGTGGCACCCGCTCTCTATCTAATTCAAGGATCTGACTATCCACTGGCAATAATTCGGATTTGCCCCAGTTGATGCACAATCCCGAAAATTGCCCAAACTATCCAATGCAATAAGACTTCTACATCACCTACGAAGAGCAGCATGTCATCGGCATAGAGAGCAATTTTTTCTCATATCTCCATGCCGAAAGTCCACTAACCCAGGATGAGCCCTAATGTATGCTGCCAACGATTCTATGAAAACCACGAAGAGCAGGGGAGACCGTGGGTAGTCCTGATGTGTGCCCCCGTCAGACGCAAACATCTCCATTATATTGTTATTTACGCTGATTTTAGCCATAGGTTTTCTAAATAGCAATCATACAGAGGAAATAAAACTAGCCCCAAAGCCCATTTAAGACAACACTGCCCATAGTAACCTCCACTCAATACTGTCGAAGGCCTTAGCCATGTAGAAAGAACACACAACTCTGTACTGGGTTATCCACTCGTGCAGGGGGGCACGAAGGTAGAAGTTATCTCTGTCTAAGTGTCATACTGTCAAAGTGTCCTGGCAGTTATACATGGCACAGATCTAACATCCATCTCTCTTCTCTTCATACAGGTATATAATCCATTTCATTCCTGCATGAACCTCATCCCTGCTGTAGCTGCATTTCAAAAAGCTGAAACTTTTATTTTATGGTACTCTGCTTTCCTGTCTTGCTATATAGTCTAATGTTATCTCAAAGTTTTGTCAAAGTGTTTGATCGTCGTTAAGTTTTATGATCATCCAGACCTGCTAGTTTGTTTGTTTATCTCTGCATAGCTTTTCACCTCATGTGTCTAGTTGATTTGATTAATAGCTGAACGAGCTTAATTAGGCCTAGATCTGAGCATCTACTCCCCTATAAATTTAGATGTAGCATATGGGGAAGGCACTCGTGCAGGGTGGCACAACGTCAGAAGTCATCTCTGTCTAAGTGTCATACTGTCAAAGTGTCCTGGTAGTTATACGTGGCAGTTGCACAGGGTCAGTGACAGGTAAGCTGCATTACCAAACCAGACAAACTAGCCCACGCTCTCAATATTAGATTTCTAACGATCTGTAAACAAACATGTTTGCCACCGCTCTCATCATTATAGCTGCTCTTGGTTTTCAATCCTATCGCCCATTTAAGACTTGCCCAAAAACAGTCCGCATCAGTCCTTCTCTCCTGGCCTCACCCATGTACAGCTCCCATTCACTATTCACTTTCCTCAGTCAACTTAACCCATCTCATTCCACTGCCCAACATAAAAAACGCTCTCATAAATCACAGAACCATCTGCTGTCTCTCTCCATTCTCCTGCTATTAGCTGCAGGGGACATCTCTCCCAACCCTGGGCCTCCCTTTTCTTCTGCCAAGCTCAACCACTTACCTGCCACACATAGAAACCCTGCAAATCTTTTGACCATTCCCTGTATGTCTTCTCCTGTCTCTTAACTGTGCTCTCTGGAATTCTCGGTCCATGTGCAACAAACTCACCTTTATTCATGATTTATTCCTTTCTAACTCTCTCAACCTTCTGGCTCTTACTGAAACATGGCTACACCTGTCTGACACGGCTTCCCCTGCAGCTCTATCTTATGGTGGTCTCCAGTTCTCTCATGCCCCCAGACCTGAGAACAGGCAGGGTGGAGGAGTAGGTATACTTATTTCCCCACACTGCACTTTTCAGGTCATTCCCCCGGTACCCTCGCTCACATTTCCCTCTTTTGAAGTCCACACCCTCAGACTCTTTCACCCTTTTCCCCTCCGAGTGGCAGTTGTCTACCGCCCCCCGGGCTCACCCCGCCAATTCCTGGATCATTTTGCTGCCTGGCTTCCACAATTTCTATCCTCTGAAACACCCACTCTCATCATGGGTGACTTCAACATCCCCATTGATAACCCAATCTCCACATCTGCCTCCCAGTTTCTATCTTTAACCTCGTCCCTCGGTCTGTCACAACTTACTAACTCTCCTACACATGAAGACGGGCATTCACTTGACCTGGTCTTCTTCCGGCTCTGCTCAGTTTCTGACTTTATTAACTCTCCTCTCCCGCTTTCTGACCACAATCTTCTCTGCTTTACTATCAAATATTCTCTGCCTCCTCAGGTCATCCCTACATATCAGACATACAGAAATCTACATGCCATTAACACTGTGAAACTCATAGACAGTCTACAGTCCTCATTGTCCCCTATCTCTTCCCTCTCCTGTCCCAATCTGGCTGCCAAACTTCATAATAACACTCAAAAATGCATTGGATGAAGCAGCCCCCCCTACACTCTGAACCACTCGACAAAGACGACGACAACCCTGGCACACGCCTCAATCCCGCTTTCTTCAGCGGTGCTTGAGATGTGCCAAACGACTGTGGAGAAAATCGCATTTGGATGCAGATTTCCTCCATTACAAATTTATGCTCAAAACTTACAACTCTGCCCTTCACCGCGCCAAACAAGTCTACTTCACTTCTCTCATCTCCACACTATCTAATAATCCAAAACGCCTCTTTGATACTTTTCACTCCCTCCTTAGTCCTAAAGTGCAGACGCCAATCACAGATCTCAGTGCTGAAGACCTGGCCAATTATTTTAAAGTTAAAATTGACAACATCCGGCATGATATTATCTCCCAGTCCCCTAGTAACATCGATCCCCTTCCCTCCCCCCCCCCCGCACTCCCTCTTCTTCACTCTCAGCATTTGACCCAATAACTGAAGAAGAAGTCTCGAGGCTCCTCTCTTCTTCTCGTCCTACTACCTGCCCTAGTGATCCTGTCCCCTCACACCTCCTCCAGTCCCTCTACCCAGCTGTCACTAGTCACCTCACTAAAATATTTAACCTCTCTCTTTCCTCTGGTATCTTTCCCTCCGCTTTTAAACATGCCATTATAAACCCATTATTGAAAAAACCAACACTTGACCCATCCAGCGCTGCCAACTACCGACCAGTCTCTAATCTGCCCTTCATCTCCAAACTCCTGGAACGCTTGGTCTACTCTCGCCTTATCCGCTATCTCTCTGCTAACTCCATTCTTGACCCCTTACAATCTGGTTTACGCACTCTACACTCCACAGAAACTGCCCTTACTAAAAAGTCTCAAATGATCTCTTGGCGGCTAAATCGGACGGTAAATCCTCTCTCCTGATTCTTTTGGATCTCTCTGCAGCCTTTGACACTGTAGACCACAAACTCCTACTTAACATGCTCCACTCTATTGGCCTCAAGGACGCGGCTCTCTTGGTTTTCCTCCTATCTCTCTGACCGCTCATTCAGTGTGTCATTTGCTGGTTCCACTTCTCCTCTTCCCCTTGATATCGGGGTTCCTCAGGGATCAGTCCTAGGTCCGCTCCTCTTTTCTCTCTACACAGCTCCTATTGGACAAACCATCAGCAGATTTGGCTTCCAGTACCATCTCTACGCTGATGACACCCAATTATATACCTCTTCCCGTGACATCACCCCTGCTCTAATACAGAACACCAGTGATTGTCTGTCCGCTGTCTCTAACATCATGTCCTCTCTCTATCTGAAACTGAATCTTTCTAAAACTGAGCTCCTTGTGTTCCCACCATCTACTAACCTCCCTAAACCTGAAGTCTCCATCTCTGTGTGTGGCACCATCATAACTCCTAAGCAGCACGCCCGTTGTCTCGGGGTTATTTTTGACTCAGATCTTTCCTTTACTCCTCACATTCAATCACTTTCACGCTCCTGTCATTTTCACCTCAAAAACATCTCCAGAATCCGCTCTTTTCTTACGGAGGAAACTGCCAAAACTCTCATTGTTGCTCTGATTCACTCTAGTCTTGACTACTGTAACTCATTACTAGTCGGTCTTCCCCCTCACTAAACTCTCCCCTCTATCCTCAATGCAGCAGCCAGGCTCATCTTTATGACCAACCGCTACACCAACGCCTCTAATCTGTGCCAGTCACTGCACTGGTTGCCCATCCCCTTCCGAATAAAATTCAAACTTATTACTCTCACCCACAAAGCTCTCCACAGTGCTGCACCTCCTCACATCTCCTCCCTCACCTCTGTCTTCCACCCTACTCGGGCTCTACGTTCTGCCAACGACCTTAGATTAAAATCCTCCATAATCCGAACCTCCCACTACCGTCTCCAGGATTTCTCTCGTGCTGCACCCGTCCTCTGGAATGTGCTACCCCAGACAATCAGATTAATTCCCAATATCCACAGTTTTAAACGTGCCCTGAAAACACATCTATTTAGACAGGCCTATAACATTCCCTAATCTGACTCCTTTCCATGGCCCTCCATTTAGATTAGTCATCAGAATAAGATTCCCTCACACTCCTTCTCTTCATGTCCGTCATACACGGATACTGGCTGGTGACCGGCTCATGCAGCTTTATGTTACCACCGCATGTGTATAAAAATGGCCGGACCATTGTACAGAACAAACACTATTACACTTTGTGTCTCCCTTATGTCCTCATAGATTGTAAGCTCTTGCGAGCAGTGTCCTCACTCCCCAGGTTTGAATTGTAAATGAACTTTGTCACTATGTAATGTCTGATATTGTTTGTTTCATGTTCCCTCTAAATTGTAAAGTGCTGCGTAATATGTTGGCGCTATATAAATAAAGATTATTATTATTATTATATTATTATTATCCATGGGCACTTGAGGATTGAGATATAATTTGCGCAAGTTAATAGCGGCAGATCTAGACTGCATAAACCCAGTCCGGTATGAATGTCTGAAAGTCGTTATTACCCTTGATTAACAAACGTTATTTTAATAAATGTATCCACAGAAAGAGCTTTCACATGGAGACAGTTCGGTCTGCCATGGCGCTTATGGACAAGAGACTTCCTTGCCACTATAGACTTGGACGCTTATCTGCACGTCCCCATATTTGTTTGAAGATTTCTATGGATTGCTGCGTTGATGAAGGGTGAGCTCCATCATCTTCAATTCACCTCGCTCCCATTCGGGATATCATCTGCTCCACACACCTTCAAAAAGATAGTTGTCGCAGTGGTAGCTGATCTAAGGGGAAGGGATCACAATTGTTCCTTACCTGGAGGACTGGTTAGTAAAAAAACAGATCTGCAGAACATCTGGAGGCACATTTGAACACCATATTTGCCTAGATCAGGTCTCTAGGTGGCTGAGAAATTGGGAGAAATCCGATGCACTTCCCTTGCAGACGAAGCATTGGTGATATCACTTCCTCCAGACAGGCTGAAAAAGATCGAGGGAGCTGCAAGTTCTCTCATTCAGCCCAGTCGTGTGTCTATCCGCCCTACGATAAAAGGTCATGGGTCTTATTACTGCAGCTAGCGCCGCAATAAATTGTGTGAAGTGGCACGTGCGTCCCTTGCAGCAGGAAACCCTGTGCATAGGAGATCGAGACCTATAATCTCTGGACAAACTGGTCACCACCAGAGATACAAGAAACTCCTTGAGGTGGTCACGCTCCATTAATAACAGTCCGCCCTTTGCTCCTCCGGAATGAGTTGATATTTCGGCCGGCGCATCCTTGACTGGTTGGGGTGCTCATATGCAAGGAGCAATGGCGAAAGGGTCCTGGTCTCCAAAAAAATCATTTTTGTCTTCGAATCTTGAGTTGATAGCAGTTCAGAAGGCCTTTATCTTGATTGTGTCCCCCTCGATGGCATGGTGGAAAGTCAGACAATGTCACAACAGCCTTTATAAACCGCCAAGGAGGAGCGCAATCCATAGCCTTCTTATGGAAGTGTAACCAATCACGACTTGGGCGGAGACCCATGAACAGCAGCTCTGAGTGGTTCACATCAGGGAGACCAGCAATAGAGCATACAGATTGAGTCACGACCTTCCCTTTCCAGGAAACTGTTCCCTATATCCAATGTTCTTCAAGAGAATCATAACGTGTTCGGGTCAGCCTCAGCTTGACCGAATAGTCACACAGCAGAACGTGAAGGTGACCGTTTTGTTCCTGCTCAGGAACGACAAACCGTGGACTCTAGATGCCCTCTCCATACCTTAGAGTTTTCACCATACTAATGTGTTTATGCCAGTCCCTGTGATCTCAAAGGTCTTACAGAAGATCAGACGGGAACAAGTCTCGATGATTGCCATCTGCCCCTACTGGCCAAAGCCTGGTTTTCTCCATTGATGACCATAAGCAAGAGGGTCTTCTGTAGACTACCCCTGATTCTGCACATGGCAAAACAGGAGGGCTCCTTTTTAAATCATTTTAGGTTATCCGAAGTAGTCATTTATACCCTTCTACATTCCAGAGATAGAAGAAGAAACAAAAGGATTAAGGATCAAGATTACTTTTGTCAGGTGGTGCAAAAACTAGCAGGTCTCTTGAGAACATCCTTTTATCAGGGACATCCTAGAGCCTTAAAGAGGCTCTGTCACCAGATTTTGCAACCCCTATCTGCTATTGCAGCAGATAGGCGCTGCAATGTAGATTACAGTAACGTTTTTATTTTTAAAAAACGAGCATTTTTGGCCAATTTATGACCATTTTTGTATTTATGCAAATGAGGCTTGCAAAAGTACAACTGGGCGTGTTGAAAAGTAAAAGTACAACTGGGCGTGTATTATGTGCGTACATCGGGGCGTGTTTACTACTTTTACTAGCTGGGCTTTCTGACGAGAAGTATCATCCACTTCTCTTCAGAACGCCCAGCTTCTGGCAGTGCAGACACAGCGTGTTCGAGAGATCAGGTTTTGACGTCACTTCCCCAGGTCCTGCATCGTGTCAGACGAGCGAGGACACATCGGCACCAGAGGCTACAGATGATTCTGCAGCAGCATCGGCGTTTGCAGGTAAATCGATGTAGCTACTTACCTGCTAACGCTGATGCTGCTGCAGAATCAACTGTAGCCTCTGGTGCCGATACGATGCAGGACCTGTGAGTGACGTCACATATCTGCACTGCCAGAAGCTGGGCGTTCTGAAGAGAAGTGGATGATACTTCTCGTCAGAAAGCCCAGCTAGTAAAAGTAGTAAACACGCCCCGATGTACGCACATAATACACGCCCAGTTGTACTTTTGCAAGCCTCATTTGCATAAATACAAAAATGGCCATAACTTGGCAAAAAATGCTCGTTTTTTTCAAAATAAAAACGTTACTGTAATCTACATTGCAGCGCCTATCTGCTGCAATAGCAGATAGGGGTTGCAAAATCTGGTGACAGAGCCTCTTTAAAGCCGTCCCCCCCTAAATACATCAATTATTTCAAAATTCCTGTGAAAAGATAACTTAACAAATAGAATGGTCAAGGTCTAACCTTTTCTTCAACTTCTTCCCCTCTTCCTTAGATGCTGGAAGGATCATAGCAAGATATGGCCCATCCACTTCAAAGAAGATACTATTTTCAGAGCGGGTAACGTATGTAAGTGTTGATGGGTCAACAAGCTCTTGGTACTGATGGTTTGTAAAGCCTTCCTGGAGAATTGCAACACAATAAATCAATCAACTGGATATTCTCTTATGTACTCTACCTGTTATACACTTGTACAGAAAGAATTAGTACGAGTACCTCGCAGGAAAGCTCTGCATTCTTCTATGCATCTGAATGGTCTATCTAAGCAATTTAGTACTCATGTAGTCTATTATATTAGGAGGTGTGTACCTGTGTTTTACCATATTCTGTACCTTAAAGTGTAACTAAACGTTCAAGCTTCTGACATGTCATAGTGACATGTCAGAAGTTTTGATTGATGGGGGTCTGAATACGGAGACCCCCACCAATCACTAAAACTAAGCGACAGAAGCGCTTGTGTGAGCGCGGAGCAGCTTAGTTTCTGTTCGGCTTTTTCCGGAATGCCGAAGTAGCGGTGTACGGGCTCAGACTTTCTATTGAGCCTGTACACCGCTACATTGATTTCTGGAAAAAGCCAAACAGAAAAGTAGCGATTGGTGGGGGTCTTCGTGCTCGGATCCCCACCAATCAAAACTTCTGACATGTCACTAGAACAGTTTGTTGAACGTTTAGTTACCGGTTAATAGTGTGACAGTAGATTTACAAACCAGCTAGACTTCCATACTGTCTTTAATGGAATACCATGACTATCCTATTTGAGACATGTAACTTAAAAATATATATATATTTTTTTTCAGTCACCCAAAGCCCACTGCAGAGGTCTAGTGTAGGGATGCTTATGCATCGAAACTTCGATATTGTTTTGATGCTGTGCACACTCAAACGGTTCAATACCGTTATTTAATGTATTTCGATACTAAGCCGTGCGTCCACACAGCTTAGCTTTGTATCACATGAATGTATGAGAGCGGGGCTGTGGCTGTGTACTACAGCCATTGCCACGCTCCCGATTCCTGACAAGTGCGCGCCGTCAGCATGAGGTGATACGACCAGCACTGCACTAATGAGCGACGACAGAACATGGCGGGCGCACTGCAAAACACCATGTTCGGTCTTCAGAGCCTGAACCGCCGCTCATTAGTGCAGCGCCGGCCACATCACCTCATGCTGACCGTGCACGCACTTGTTGTCAGGAGCGGAGCAATGGCTGTATTACATAGCCGCAGCCCGGCTCGAACTGCGGAGATGAGAAACCTCTCATCTCCACCGCTATTCCCTTGAACGCTGCGATCAAAGCTGACCACAGCGTTCATGGGGAAAATGAGAAGGGGGGATGCCCCTTGGACAGGGAATCCCTGTGACGCACATGCCCATATATGGGCAGGCAGCACAGGGTCCATTGAAGGACCCCAGAGCTGTCTTACCATATTTCCTGTCGTTAGGGCATACTTAACTGCCTGTATACTATCCGTACACAGGCTAATGTACTAGAATATACATATGCGCCAGTACATTAAAGTTTAAAAATACAAAAGTAAAAACAAAGTAATGTTAAATAAAAAGAATACACATACACATTTTTTACAATAAACATTCAAATAAGTCTTAATACATAAAATATACACATTTTCGGTATTGGCGCGGCCGTAGTAACCCGCACAACAATTTTTTTTGCGTCATTAATGATGTGTATGCTATAAAAAAAAACAACCTTTCACTTATTAATGTAAGGCACGAGGTGTGATGAATTTAACCTCCATGTGCCTCACATTAATAGTAATTAACACCATCATGTACCTAACACATTAACCCAGTGCTGTCAATTATGACTGACACACGATGGCGTTAATTACTATTAACCCCTTAATGACCGGGCCATTTTGCACGTTAATGACCAAGGATTATTTTTTGTTTTTCCACGGTCGCATTCCAAGAGTCGTAACTCTTTTTTTATTCCGTCGACATAGCCGTATAAGGGCTTGTTTTTTCCGGGACGAGTTGTATTTTGTAATTGTACCATTTTTAGATGCTTATAACATATTGATTAACTTTTATTAACTTTATTTTAGGAGAGAATTGAAAATAAGCAGCTATTCCAGCATTAATTTTCACGTTATAAATTTACGCCGTTTACTATGCAGCGTAAATAACATGTTAACTTTATTCTATGGGTCGGCACGATTACAGGGATACCAAATGTGTAAAGGTTTTATATGTTTTTTATACGTTTGCACAATAAAAACCCTTTTAGAAAAAAATTACTTGTTTTTGCATCGCCGCGTTCTAAGAGGCGTAATTTTTTTATTTTTCCGTCGATGTGGCCGTACGTGGGATTGATTTTTGCGGGACAATGTGTAGTTTTCATTAGTACTATTTTGGGGTACATAGGACTTATAGATGAACTTTTATTTTATTTTTTATGGGGGGAATGGGAGAAAAGAGAGAATTTTGCCGTTGTTTTTTGCGTTTTCTTTGGACGCCGTTCATCCGGCGGTTTAATTAATGTGTTCATTTTATTGGTCAAGTTGTTACGATCGCGGGGATACCATATATGTGTATGTGTGATTTGTTTTGACCGTTTTATTAAATAAAACCACTTTTTGGGGCAAAAAAGTAGTTTTATTTGACTTTGACTGTAATTTTTTTTATTTTTTTTTTCACAAACTTTATTTAACGGTTTTACTTTTTTTTTTTTAGTCCCACCAGGGGACTTCACTATGCGATATGCCGATCGCATATATAATGCTTTGGTATACTTCGTATACCAAAGCATTATTGCCTGTCAGTGTAAAACTGACAGGCAACCTGTTAGGTCATGCCTCTGGCATCGCCTAACAGGCAGATGCTGAAGACAGACCTGGGGGTCTTTGTTAGACCCCCGGCTGTCATGGAAACCCGACGGCGACCCGCGATTTGTTTGCGGGGGCGCCGATCGGGAGACAGAGGGAGTTCCCCCCTCTGTCAAACACATTAAATGCCGCTGTCACTGTTGACAGCGGCATTTAATGGGTTAAACTGCCGGAATCGGCGCGTGCTTCGATTCCGGCAGTTGCAGCAGGAGCCAGGCTGTGTATAACAGCCGTGCTCCTGCCGCTGATCGCGTGGATAAACTGTCAGTACCCGCGCGATCACAGGACGGATATATCCGTCCTCCTGCGCGAACTAGCAGCTGCTGAGGACGGATATATCCGTCCTTCGGCGTTAAGGGGTTAATGTGAGGCACATCAGAAAATGGAAGAACTTTTTTTTTATTACTGTTGGCAAAGTATCGTTTTGGTATCGAAAATCACAATACTACACAAAGTATCGGTATCGAAGTCCAAATTCTGGTATCGTGACATCCCTAGTCTAGTGTGAACAATTAACACATCACTGTTCCATAGAAACCATAATCTCCTACCTTCACCAAGATATTGAGCATTGCACCTGGATAGGATATGGTTACTTTAGGTTTTTTTGCATTATTGGATTTGATTACGAAGTTCTCAGGGAAACTATTTGGGAGAACACACCATATTCCATCTGTGTCTAATTCCAGAGGCCTCCTGGGGAAAAAAAAAAAGAAGATTTTATACCATACATAAAAAAAAAAAAAAAACTTACCCTTGAAAGTGATGAGGCTGATTGATACACTTGGATTTTAAGTTACCTCCTGGCATTAAACTTAAAATCCATTTACACTGGCCCATTTTGACAGCTCGTTGAGCGGTGCTCGTTTGCTCCTTTCACAAGGAACTATGTATGGGGGGACGAGCGCTCGTCATAAAATAATGACTAAAAACACACAGATATGATATAGCCATGACAATAAGATTTTACCAGTTCAATAACCTCTTCAATATTAACTTGTCTTACGGTTTTCAATCACGCTAAACAACCAAATATGTGTGCAAAATTAAAGTATTTATTTCAGATTTGCACAAGAGCATGGCGGAGGTAGGGGCAGATTAACACGTTGCCATTACTCACCCTATCTGTTCAATCAGCTCCCGTGCCTGAGTGATAATGTTGGCTCCTGTATAACAGACAATTCCAGCCATCTCCATTGAATACCAGCGAGCTCTGGGAGCAAAATAAAGAAATACAATTGTTCTACAACACAAATAACAAACAGGACACAAAGCAAACGCAGTCACTATTTCTCCATGTATAGGGAATAAATTAGAAGTCCCCTTTAACTGCAGGTTTTTCATACAGATTTTGGGCCTATTTCAGAAGGCTATAATAAGACTGCATTATAGGATCCATAATACAGCCAAAACCCAATGCGGTTCTATTCAATTGAATTTAAGATAATCACAGAACCCTACGGTTATCGCATAGGGCCTGGGTGTTGCGGCCATAATACAACAAAGAAATAGGGGTTGTAATAGGCCATCTGAATTAGGTCTTAGAGTCAAGATTAAGTGGGAAAAAAAAGTGACCGTGTACAAAATTATGGATGCATATGTTGGCTGACTGGACAACAAGTTAGTCTTTTCAATTTATTGTACATATATTTGGCAAACATTCTAAATGTAAAAAAATGCATTAATACTCAATTGGAACAGCATATTCTACAACCTTCTCCCTTCCCCTTTTCCCTTCCCTTGGTTGATCTCGATGGACATATATGTCTTTTTTCAACCGTACTAACTACGTAACCTAGGTTCAGCCGGTGGTATGTGTACAGCTAAAGGACAGGGTCATGTCTTGGCATGTGTACCCCCTGAAGTACTTTTAATAGGTGCAGCGTGTATGCACTTAGTCTCGGGTTTCTTTGATGGCATTTCTTTCGGTAGGGTGTACTTGGCTTAGAAACATCGAGGTACATTGTTCTAAAACATACAGTTCCACTGTTACTCAAGCAATTTTCCTTACACCCTTTTGAGGGATTTCATGGCCGGCAACAGAAAAACAAGAGCTGTCATTTTTACAGTAAAGTTAGCGAACTGATTGAGGCAACTCAAAGGCTGAGAATTATAAAATACTTTGCACCCTCATTCCTACACCTTTTTAGCGGCTTCCCATTAAATAGAACAATTGTTTGACAAGAGGAGAACTTTCTTTTTTATGTTAATTTTGGACATACCCCTTACGCATTACATATCCATAGAAGGAGTTCAGGATGCACTTGTGAGCTAGCTGCAGGGATTCATACAAAATCTCCATGTTCTTGCATCTCTTAAGCTCAGCAGCATCTCCACTTTCACAAGCTGCAGTCAATTTTTTCTTCCAAACCTGGGACAGATTAGAAACAGGTTCCATTAAAGCTAGACAAATACATAATAGATTTAGAACACAGTAACATGGCGTTCAAATCACAGAAGAAAAAAAAAAAGGAGGGGCAACTAAACATGCAAAGGGGCGAAAAAAAATATAGAATTAAATCAATAATGAATCCTTCTAATAAGTTCTTGCATAGAAAAAAAACTTTGCTACCGATCATGGGCAAAAGAGAAGAGTATTCATCTAATAATTGTCATTTACATGTTACAGCTTTTAGTCATCTTTGGTTTATGTGAACTTTAATTTGTGAACTGCGGTAGTATTTATTGTTTTATTATATAAATGCTATTTCTCTGATCTTTTTTGCTTTTATAGTTGCCCCTCTTTTCTTCCGTGGTTTAAGCTTAACGTGCTATAAATTCAGATTTTTTTGCAGATCGTTCAAACCCAGGTTGCTTACCTTGTTTTCCAACCAACATACCTTTTATTCTACATAACAGATTTATGTTAATAAACAGCAATGATAATGATTCTTTTTTGTTCAGTTTCTCTACTCCTGCATAGTACATTGTAATACATTGTACTAGGCAACGGTTGTGTCTGAAATCTTTTGAAGCAGTCAGTAGTAGTCTCATTGACAATCCAACTGCTCACATCCTTTTACTGGTGTGCAGCTACAACAAGATAGCCTTTAGCTTTTATGCTATGCACAATATGTAGTCTCATCCCTATATAGCAGTATTTAAAAAAATAAATAGCTTTGACAAGATATTAAACACCAATTTGTCAATTTTTGACTGGCAAGAAATCAATTCATACCTTGTGCATCCCTTTGAAATCATATCTACGATCTCTGAAAGCTCGAACAGTATCTACATAGAAAGAATTCTCCCGCTGGCATATGGTAGTAACACGGTCTTCCAGCCTGGTGACATGAATCTTCTTGTAAGCTTTTCTGCAATAATCTGGGGTAGGGAAGTTGTGGACAGTCCATTTTTAACTCTTATTTCTGAAGGGTCACTATATAAAGATAAACAGGTATTAAGCTTCACCCACCTGCCAGTCGCTTCTTTTCATACTTGGCCTGCTCCTCCCGTGTCAGTTCATGAAATGCTCTTGGGCGCTGTCCAGGGAAGAGTGAGGGAAATTTCTCAGATTCTAGCTGTTGCTGTATACGATGATACTCACTGCGGCTGGCTGGCACTGCACACAAAAGGAACAAATGCATTTCATTAAAACAATTTTAAAAGGGGTTATCCGGTGAAACAAAATTGACGGTCTTTCCTCAGTAAAGGCCATCAATATCTGATCGATGGGTGTACGACACTTGCCACCCCCTCTGATCTGCAGTTTGGAGAAGTCCCGGTGCTAGTGCGAGCGCTGCTTCCCCTTCATCTCTTTCACATCTCAGAACTCATGCGTTTGCCCAATTCTAGAACTATACTGACCTATGGGATGGGGTCCACTCTAGCAGGGTATGTTACGGAGTAATTATTTGTATAAATCTTTTGACTGTCTCATGGCCGTATTTACACTACGTCTTAAGACATGTTTTGGCCATGAACCTTTCAAACCCTATATGCAGATCTTACCTCTAAAGTTGGCATTCTAAGCTTTGATACTGACCCCTTTTCCTATCCACCAAGGAACAAGGCAGGGGTGTCCTCTATCTCTTGCGCTATTTGCGTTGTGGATTGAACAGCTAGCTAACCCGCTTCGTAAAAACCATAATGTTTGAGGAATAGTTAGTTGTACAGAAACATAAAAGCACATTCCTTGAAGACAACGTTTTATTGTTCATCAGTTCCCCCACTCCCTTCCCTCCCTAATATTTTCCAGGTATTTGCTATCTTCTGGCCTCCAGGTAAACGGCAATAAACCTGAAGCACCAAAAAATCCCCACCTCAAGTTACTTGCATACATACTCTATAGATGCAGCTTACAGGATCAATTGCCCACCGTTGATAAAGAGGCTACTTGAGACTATTCACCTATGGAATTCACATCAGAAGTCTTGGCTGGGCAGAATATATGCCATAAAGCTTAAATAATTGTAACCCCCATATTTTGTATCTCTTTCCTATGCTTTCTATTGCAATCCCTAGATGATATCTAGCAATGTTAGGGTATGTGCACACACAAAATCAAAAAACGGCTGAAAATACAGAGCTGTTTAAGGGATTTTAAGAAGTTTTTTTTATTTAAAAACGCGTTTTTCACTGCATTTTTTACTATAGAGTCAATGTAAAACAGCTCCAAAAAAAGTCTCTAGAAGTAACATGCACTTCTTTTTGGTTGGCCGTTTTTTAAAACTGCCGTGTAAAAAAAAAAACTGCCCGTCGGAGCAGAACACCATTTTTCCCCTTGAAATTCTGCTTCCGATTTTCCAGCAGTTTTTCGTGGCGTAAATGCCCCGAAATACGCCCGAAAACACTACGTGTGCACATACCCTTACAGTCACAACTACTTCGATTTATTTTGCAAGGCAAGCAAAAGGAGAAACCTCAATCTACCCTATTTGCCCCCAGGCCTTCTGGTGGCTTGGGATTACCACATCTCCTTAAACACTTATACAGCCTAGCTGCGTTAACTTTGTGCTACTCATTCGCTTCCACAATAGGTCTCTAGGGAGGTCACAGCTGCTCCAGGTTCTAATTTTAAAATGCTTCTTTTGTCCAACACCACTTCTCAACCTATCATTTTATGCTATTAGCTTTTTCACTCTCTGGCACAATGGGACGCCTATCGAAACACCACCTTCGCTCTCCTCATACCTCCTCTTGCTTCACTTTTGAATAACCCGGACCTACCTGTGGTGGACAAATAAGTCTTAGACAAAATCCCCAGTTTGTAGATCGCACAGTCAGTCATCAAATGACGGGCTTACGTCTTCTTGATACACTTTGCCACCACCCCCTCCGAATCCCTCAGATTTCAACAAATCCAACCCTTTCAGCATTCTTTAAAACAAAAACTCATGGAATCCTAGTTTCCAAGTCACCTCTAAGTTCTAGTAGACCAGGAAGATTAGGTAATATATCCACATTATTATTTTTTTTTTGAAAGCCTGAGCCGTGCTTTCTATCACCCAAGTGCATAAAAAGTGCAGAGGTGCCACACAAAAAGTGCACAAGGATGCGGTCTATTGTAGCCCTTCTCTTAAAAGAGAGAGGCCCCGCATAACCATTCCCCAACCCTCCAAACCATAGGCCTAGAGGATCAATCATCCCCCCCCCCCCTCGCCGAAGCTTAGGGAGACCCAAACACACTCCTAGGCTTCTATCTGGGCCGCCACCCGTGTCCACCTAGGAGCCTGCGTCAAGGTCGCATCTCCTCTCCGAAGAAGGGAGGCCGGGTTGCAGGGTAAAAAACGAAACCAGATGGCAACACATTTTCCCACTAGACCTCAGGAGGGTGCCAAAGGGGCACCGCATCCCAAAATCCTTGTGACAAAATGTGACAAACACACAGTGAAAAAACGAAATTAAATAAGTGGATGTGCGCTGTGATACAGCCTGGACATCCGCCAGGTATAAAAAAAAAAACCTCATCTCCCAGCCGGGAGAATAAAGGTGTGTGCTCATATAGTTTGAAAGAGAGTGCGTGCAAATGTGCCTTTACATACAAAGGGAGGACCCTTATAGTTGGTGGGCATGTATTTAAATTGAGAGATTTGGTTTGCTTACCGGTCGGGGGGGCTTCCACTTTCATTTTAAATACTAGTCTTGCTGACTTCTAGAATCTAATTGTGAGCTGGGTGCAACGTGCTGCAGCCGTTGGCTCTAAGCTCCTCATACTCTGCACTGTGCTGATTGCAAGTCAGCAATGGACCTTGTTTTTAGGTATATGTAGTTTGTCTGTGTTGCAAAACTTAATAAATACTTTATTTTCTATTCTGATAGTTGGGAAACAGTGCTTTCTTGCCGGTAGGCAAACCAAATCTGCAAATGTGCCTTCACTCAGTGGGATCCCTCCCACAGGGAGTTAGGGCACCCCAGGGTCAGCAGCCCTGGGGCACAAAGCAACTCGGGCTTCCAAACTACCCGACCTCCTGACCTCGATCCGGCGGTTGCCTGGTCACCTACAAATGGTACCTTTAAACCAAGTGCGTACACCAGAGCGATGACCGTTGTGGTTCCCTGCCCTCACCTCGGCGTTCTGTCATCCCTCTACGATGGCCCATCAACCACCGGCAGAGATGATTACTAACCTCAGCTTGAGCAGGTACTACACTTGATCATAGCCAAAAGGCCGAGAAGTGATAATATATCCACATTATACAACACATTTGTTTCCCCTCAGGATAAACTTTCTTATATGAGACTATGGGAGGAGGATCTAGGGGACTCAGTCTTAGAGACTGGCAACTAAATCTATTGCTAACCACTCTACTAACACAGCCTTGACAGAATCCAACTACAAGCTGCTTATGCGATAGTATTTAACAATTCAGTAATTAGCACGGATGTTCCATTCATTGTTTCAGGGGTTGTTTTAAAAGGTACACCATTTCTGGATACGCTTTTATTATTATTATTATTTGCAGTCTGAGACACATTTTTCTCTGTAAATTCACTTGGGAAGCATTCCTGAACAAACTCATCCCAGATATCCCTAAACACATACAAATGCGAATATCATTTATGTTTCTAGCTGCTAGAATTGCAATATCTGGGGCAAGAAAGACCTCCACGATTAATCTAGATCGAGTGAAATTTAAATTGTCCAGGATTATGGTTAACGAGAAACTTTCTAGCATTCTTCAAAATAAAGGGTAACTAAAAACTGTTAAAAAACTTGACATGTCATAGTGAAATGTCAAAAGTTGTGATCGGTGGGGGTGCGAACACAGATGCCCACCAATCGATAAAACAAATAGTCAGAAGTGCTCAGGTGAAAGTCTATGAGTTCGTACACCGCTGGCTTGGCTTTCCGATCAGAAATGAAGTGACAAAGCGCTCACTCGAGCGCTTCTGCAGCTTAGTTTTGGTCAAGATCAAAACTTCTGACATGTCACTATAACTTGGTCAAAAATGACAGTTTTTCAAAATAAAAAACACTGTACATTACAGCGCCGATCAGATTATGTAAGAAAAAGGGCACTTATAATCTGGTGACAGAGCCTCTAACTTTATTACATCTTGGGAGATTTCCCCTTATGCTTGAAATACAAAAAAGGGCAGATTGATGGGAGAATTTTCCACTCTTCTTTACCTTCATCTTTTTCCCCCTTTAGCCCTCCATTTTTTTATTTTATGAGTTTACAAATCTCTTTGATTCCAAAGTTCTTACAAGAAAGCTCTGAAATCTAATGTGATAATCTGCTGAAATTCAAGTCTCTAATGGCCAGTTTATTTGAGTCGGTTACATCTCCTGCCTGCAAACGCCAATAATTGCTTCAGTTAAAGAAGGCAATAAAAATCTAAAAACTTAATCATTATTAACAGAAGATCTTCTTGGCAGTTACAAAAGAAGAAATAATTTAGTAATTTCATTACTTACAGAGTTAAACATCTGTGTTAGTATATTATATAGTTAATACGTTAAGTGCATAGAACATTTGGCTATTCCAACCGTTGTAATTCTATGTATAATTCCAACTATTTTTACATATTACAGAGAACAAATCACAAAAAGCACTGGACTAGAGCCTTGTTGCTTCTCATTTTATTCATGGAATTTTATTTAGCACTAAAAGGCTTCACTTATGTCGGTGTGAATTTTATGCAGAAACAGAAAAGGAAAGTTTTTCCTGTGCTCCTCAGATGCGATCAAATCCCCCTTTTCAGCATACAACATACGGCATTTATATGAACGGTTCAAAAGAAAACAAGAATTTACAATAAGGTTCCCTGATTAAAGCTCACTAATAAGAAATCCCTAAAAAACTTATTATTTCTATGAAAACGGTCTTGCGAAGCACAGTCCAAATATATGGAGATTGGATACAAATTGTAGTGTACTGTACGGTTTCTTTAACCCCTTAACGACACCCAGCGCAATAGTACGTTGATGTCGTTAAGGACTTAATGCAACACAACGTACAGATACGTTGTGTTGCGGATGCGGGCTCAGACGCTACTGGAGCTGATTAACCCCTTAGATGCGGCACTCAAAAGAGAGCGCTGTATCTATGGTGTTACCTAGCAGATCGGAACCCCGCAATGCCAATTGTGGGGTTCCGATGGCTGTCCTGGCAGACCGGAGGCCTAACAATGGCTTCCTGTCTGGCAAGTATGGAAGCCTGCTAGGTCCTGCCCGAAGGCGGGGCCTAAACGGCTTCTGGCCGCAGAAGAAAGATGGCGCAGGCTCAGAAGCTGAGCCTGCGACATCAGCCGCCGGTGTCAGCTTTATGTTACAGCTGACATCCTGCTATAATGGCAGGGAACGGAGCTAGCTCCGAGCCCTGCCATTAACCCCTTAGATGTCGTGATCAAAAGCGATAGCATCTTAGTGGTTTGTAGCGAACGGCATCGACACAAAGTAATCGTGAAGTGGACGATCCAAACTTTGGCAACCGGAGGCATAACAATTGCCTCGGGTCAGCCACGTACGATACCCCGCCCAGAGACAGGACCTATTACTCTTGCTGTCAGTGAATGACTGAGAAATCTAATGCATTGCACTACGTGGATAGTGCAATGTATTAGAGTAAAGATCGGAGGTGCAGGCCCTCAAGTCCCCTAGTGGGACAAAAAAAAAAATATACTATAAAAAAAAAAAAAAAAAAAGTGTAAAAAAAGTTTCAACTTAATTAAAACAAACACTGCCTTTTTTCCTATAATAAGCCTTTTATTACAGGAGAAAAATGAAGACTTAAAAAAAAAAAAAGTACACATAGTTGGTATCGCAGCGTCCATAACGACCCAAACTGCAAAACAATGTTATTTGTCCCGCATGATGAACGCAAAAAAAAAAGCCAGAATCGCTATTTTATTTTTATTTTTTTTCTAATCACCACCCCTTCCAAAACATGGAACAATAAATCATCAGGAAGTCGCACGTACCCCAAACCAGTACCAATAAAAACCACAAAAACCACAAAAAAACCACAAAAACACAGCTTTTTTTCACTGAAAAAAAATATATATATATATATATATATATATATATATATATATATATATATAAAAAAAAAAAAGTTATGGCCCTCATAATATGGGGACACGAAAAAGAAATAAAATTATTTAAAAAAAAAAAAAAATGATTTTATTGTGCAAACTCAGCAAAACTTACAAAAACCTACACACATTTGGTATAACCGTAATGGTATCGACCCGCAGAGTAAAGTAAAATTGTGAACGCCGTAAAAAAACAAAAAAACAACATTGTCAGAATTGCTGCTTTTTGGTCACCTTGCTTGCCAAAAAAAATGGAATAAAAAGTGATCAAAAATCGCGTGTACCCCAAAATGGTACCAATGAAAACTACAGATTGTCTCGCAACAAATAAGCCCTCACAAAGTTCTGGCTCTCAGAATACGACAACACAAAATGTGCAGATCTTTCCAAAAGCGGATAAGATCAGGCACCATTAATCAGTGAGAAACTGGCCACACATCTACAAATTCTTATTTACCGCATTATTATACCCTCATGTACTCCACACAGCTTATATATGCCCCCATATTATAAACAAACACCAGTAAAACCCCAAGCAGAACTATTACGAAGCTAAATCTGCGCTCCAAAAGCCAGCCGCTCCTTCCCTTCTGAACCCTACAATGTGCCCAAACAGCCGTTTACGTCCACAACTATGGCATCGCCATACCCGGGAGAACCCGCTTAATTTTATGAGGTATTTGTCTTCGATGGCACAAACTGGGCACAACATACTGTGCACTAAAATTGCAATTTTTACTTTGTACCATCTGCTGCACATTAATTTCCAATGAAAAAACACATGTGGGGTCAAAATGCTCCCTACACCCCTTAAGATGCCTTAACAGGTGTAGTTTCCAAAATGGGGGTCATTACCTGTGTGTTTGTTTTACTATTTGACCTCAGAGCGCTGCAATTGTGGACCAATGGCGTGAAAAAATCACCAAAATAGGCCTCAAATGCGCATGGTGCTCTTCACTTCTGAGCCCGGTCATATGTCCAGGCAAATGATAAATGCCTTGAGGGGTGTAGTTTCTAAAATGGGGTCACTTCATGGGGGCTACCACTGTACTCTGGTACCTCAGGTTTTGCAAATGCAACATAGCGCCCAAAAACCAGGTCAGCAAAACCTGAATGCCAAATAGCGCTCCTGCCTTGCGTCCAAACAGCAGTTTATGACCACATGTGGAGCTTTGCCGTAATCGGGAGAAATGGCTTTTCAAATTTTGGGCGGCTTTTTCTCCTTTATGCCTTGTAAAAATTGAAAATTTCCACGTTGTGTCAGAACAAAACGTAATTTCAATTTCACAGCATAATTCCACTAAATTCAGCAAAAAGCCTGTGGGGTTAAAATGCTCACTATACCCCTTGATAAATTCCTTCAGGGGTGTGGTTTCCTAACTGGGGTCAATCTTGGGGGGTTTCCACTGATTTGGTCCGGCAGGGCTTTTGCAAATGCGACATGGCAGCCAAAAACCATTCCAGCAAAATCTGCATGCCAAGTACCACTCCTGCCTTTCTGAGCCCTGCCGTGTATCCAAAAAGCAGTTTATGACATGTGGGATATTGCAGTACTCGGAAGAAATTGCTTTACAAATGTTGGGCGGCATTTTCATGACCTAATTCTACTAAATTTCACAAAAAAAACTGTAGGGCCTAAATGTTCACTATACCCTTCGATAAACTCCTTCAGGAGTGTAGTTTCCCAAATGGGGTCACTTTTGGGTGGTTTTTCACCGATTTGGTCCCGCAGGGGCATTGCAAATGTTACATGGCATCTGAAAGCCATTCCAGCAAAACTTGAGCGGCAAAAGCCAAATGGCGCTTCTTCCCTTCTGAGCCCTGCCGTGGGGCCAAACAGCAGTTTATAAACCACATGGTGTATTGCTGTAAAATCGGGAGAAATTGTTTTTAAACGTTTGGGGCTTGTTCTTTATGCCTTGTAAATATTGAAGATGTCTACATTTTATTGGGAAAAATTTAGATTTTCATTTTTACATCCGAATTCCACTAAATTCAGCAAAAAACCTGTTGGGTTAAAATGCTCACTATACCCCTTGATAAATTCCTTGAGGGGTGTAGTTTGCCAAATGGTGTCTTTTGAAAGGGGGGTTCAACTGTTTTGGCACCACAAGACCTCTTCAAACCAGACATGGTGCCTAAAATATATTCTAATAAAATGGAGGCCCCAAAATGCACTAGGTGCCCCTTTGCTTCTGAGGCCTGTGCTTCAGTCCATTAGCACACTAGGGCCACATGTGGGATATTTCTAAAAACTGCAGAATCTGGGCAATAAATATGGAGTTGCATTTCTCAGGTTTGTAACATAGGGTTTACCAATGTGCCAAAACAGTGGAAATCCCCCAAAAGTGACTCAGTTTGTAAAAAGGAAATTATCTAGGGGTATAGTGAGCATTTTGACCCTACAGGTTTATTGCAGATACTATTGAAAGTAGGCCGTGAAAATGAAAGTCTACATTCTTTCAAGGAAAATGTAGGTCTGGGTAAATTTCTTCTAATTTCCACAAGGACTAAAGGAGAAAAAGCACAGCAACATTTGTAAAGCAATTTCTCCCGACTAAAACAATACCCCACATGTGGTCATAAACAGCTGTTTGGACACACAGAAGGGGTTAGCCTTCTTTGATGATGATACGACTACGTCTTGTGACCGGCCCTGCTGTACTCTACGAACAAGCAGTATCAGTAGTACAGTGATTACATAGAGTACAGCAGGGTCGGTCACATGTCTGTGTGCATGGCTATTTTTCTCTGATCTCTCCACCTGCTCCCCCTCCCCTTTACATAGACTTCAATGGGTAGCGTTTGTGTCTTTTTGCTCCTGCTCCCCCGCCTTATATGTGTCTCTGCTCACCACCCACTTCTATAGGCAGGCTGTGAAGAAACACCTTTCCCCGCAGTCCGTCTCCTCTGTAACTAGAGATGGCTTTTGCTTGCCTTTGGGGGTGGGGCAAAAGATTGAAAATAAAGGAAGACAATTGGACCCTTGGTAACTGGTGTGTACAAATCTATATATTTGTGTTAAAGGTTGAAAATAAAGAACTCCATAAGATCAAGAGAAGCTACTACACTGAATGTACAGCACAGTAGTATGCAGCCGTTCCATCCAAAACGTAAAGAGGATCATAGATTAGTAAAATCGAATCCAATTAAAGCCCCACACGCACACAAACGTATTTTTGCAGCCGCAATTCACCCGCAATGGGCCCATGCACACGACCGTGGTTTCCACGGTCCGTGCATTGCCCAGGAGCCTGGATCGCAAAAAGAACGGACGTGTCTTATTAAGGCTGCATCTTGCGGTCCAGGCTCGTTGAAATTAATGCACACAGCCCGTGATTTGCGGACGGCCGCAGGTGACACTCCCGCGGCAGTCTGAGCTGCAAGTCACGGGCCGTGCACATCACTACGGTCGTGTGCACGAGGCCTAAGGCTTCGTTCACATCTGCGCCAGGGTCCCGTTCCAACATTCCGTCTGAGTTTTCCATCGGAACTGTACACCGACTGAAACGGAAACCGGAGGTTTCCGTTTCCATCACCATTGATTTCAGTGGTGACGGATGCAGTGACAATGGTTTCCGTTCGTCTACGTTGTGCAAGCGTTCCGTCGTTTTGAACATTGAAATTAATGGTGATTGACGCAGATGGAAACCATAGGTTTCCGTTTCAGTCAGGGCTCTGTTCTGACGGAAAGCTCAGACCTAACATAGCAGACACAGATGTGAATGAAGGCTACGGGCAGCATTTACATGGAGTTTGCATGTTCAGCTAAATGGCCTATGAAAATCGGCCCTAGTGTGTATGTTTGTTCTTCTTAGAGATATCGGTATTTTTCTTTTTCGTTGCATCTGCCATTCTCGTCAAAGTGACAAGAAAGAAGTTTAGCCAAAACGATTTACTCTAAAATTTCTCAGCACGTCAGTTTTACCATCAGTTGCTGAGAAGCCAAATCAAAAGTGACATCCAATTTGGCTTATTGTTGTCACTTTGGCCACCTCAAATAGATCTGGAAGTAAAATAGACCTAATTACCAATGTTTGACTACTGCTCTAACTTGTAACTAAATTATATCATATTTTCGGTGACGTAAAGCCCAAAACCACTTACTGAGCTCTCCCCTCCATTGCCAAGTCATCTTGCGCTGGCAAGTGGCTCCTGGCTTGTTGAAGTCACAGGCTGCACAAGTCACTTCATCAACCATCGCGGAAGGCTATGGGGAACAAGAAAGGTAGGGGTGGGTGTCTTATAAACAAAATAGTTTACAATTTTAAAAAAACCATTAGGACTTTTTACTTACTTGCAAACGATTTGTAAGAATGATATTGGGATACATGGCACCCACATCCAGATGGTAAATGAGTGGACACTCAATTCTATTTGGCACTTCTTTCAGAGAATTCAACTTCCTTTTAATCTCATCACAGACCTAAGAAGGACAAAGGTTAAACTGCTTTTTCAAATCTGGTAATATAAACAAAATGCGTGTGACATTTTGTAGAGGAAATATGCACCTCTTGGAAGTTGGTGACTTGCTCTAACGGGACTTTCTCCTCCTCTTCTATAGCATGACGTAGTGTCATTTCAACACGCTGCAGAAGGAAGTCAAAGGCAGCAGGGTTCTGAAAGGTAGGATACAAATTGGATTTTTGCCCATCATCTCCGCACAATGATCAGCTTGGCACACTTGCAAGACGAACAATTCAAGAACTGATTTGAAGGACAAACTTAATTGTGTAAGCATAACAAAATGTTATCTTATCAGTTACATTATGTATGTTCGATTATACTCTGGAATGATGTTCCCACGTAATACAGAATACATTCGTAACATCTAATATTAGAAACTCACCATTTTAAAGCGGCAAGGGATGTCACTACGGAAGACACCAGACTCCAAAGCTTCGACATGGCCACCCACATATGTCTCAGAGTCCAGCACATGGCCATCATTAGTTAGCTTATTGAACACGGTTTCTTGCTTGTTAGGAAAGATTATATTTGCATGGTAAGCCTGGACCATCAGCAATGCCTCACAAAGAGTTCCAGAGCCTTTCCTCAATACCTAAGTGCCAAAATATCAGCAGCATTAATCAGGAGTAAAATAAAATGCAACAATACAGCAAGACAATATTAAGTAGTACAGTACACAATGTAAATATTTTACCTCGTCTGGCTCCATAGGGATTATGGTGCAGAGAGCAAAGATAAATGGATGAACATACTTCATGTACATGTAATAAGTTGCAACAGCATCAGATACAGAGTATGTGGCCAGCACCTACAAAGTAAACACAACATAAAACGAGAATGGATTAATAACAGAAGGCTTTTTAACCATGTGCAGTTATATGATCAGACCACGGTCTCAAAATAGCAGTTTCACCAAGCCCCTATTCAGCTCTACTAAACATTTATAAAAAAGGTGGGACGTGATCGTATCCTTAAACTACAATCGTATTTCACCTCTAAACACCCATATAAAACTGTATGCTAAATGAGTTAAAGCAATGTATTTTTTTATTAAAAGGCTTTATATTCAAACTTTTGTTGTACAAAACACGTACAACATACCAATGAAGACATTCAGAAATGCATTAGTACAGTGAATAAGAATCAATCCAAAGCAGATAAATTGAATATACAGGACATAGAACACCATCAGTTAAGGCCTAACTGAGATACCTAACATTCACTCACAATCATCCTAGTGCTCGGACCTTCCCACCCCCCCAACTACTGTTATTCAATAAGTAACAATTAGACCGCCGTTTCCAGAGTCTCCAACCAAGCAATGCAATTCTACACGAGTGCCAAAACCCTAAGTGCGGTGTCTAGCCGGACAGGAAGCTTAGGATTCCTGGGGAGTAGGTCTGGCAGGCCCCGAGGATGGCGCAGACCCCAGCAATGGCACAGACTAAAGAGAACCCCCTGGCTGAAAGCCTGCGCTAATAGACTGCCCAGGGCAAAGCCTGAACTGAATCTACTGGAGAATGCCAGAACCCACACCCTCAGCAACCAGCACAGCAGTCGCTAAGGTAGAGAGAGGCACAGGAAACCATAGACCAAATTGGTGAGGGGGGGGGGGGGGGGTTAGCAGATATGTTTAGGACTATGGTTTTCCTTTAAGTAGTTGTTTTGTTTGTATAGAATTCCAAAACTGCACTCAGTTCTCTGAAACTTGAGAAACAGACTCTTATTTCTGCAGGCCAAACCCCCTGAAAGGTGCGATTGAGGATTTGGGCTTTCGAACCTCTGATTCTAGCATCTGTGGAGACAATCATCCTGGGTGACGGATGCCACTCTAGCCCTCTCTAAATACTTCTTTGGTGCAACCGCCAGCAAAGGGACCATGTGACAGATTTATAGGAGTAATTTTTGATTCTAGGTAGTGTAGATTTTTGTTCCAGCGTGGAAGAATTAGACACAGAAGGGGTCTTGAGTGAGTCGGATTCCATGGAACCGTTGGGATGCAAGCGGTCATGGTACCCAACACAGATATAGTTACACTTGCTGTACAGGTTATCCTTTTTGAAAGACAAAATCTTTCCAGTATATCGTGTCTTTTTCCTGGAAAGACATATGTTTGAGGGTCCAGAAGGATTCCCAGAGAGATTTTGTGTTTTGTCGGAGCGAGGGCAGATTTTTGTCTATTGCAGATTCATCCCAAACGCTCTAAAAGACGACGATACACATTCTGTTAAGATGGACCGACAGAAGGGAGAAATTGCAATGATCAGTAGGATGTCCAGGTACAAGACAATGTTTATTTCCGGTTAAAGGAGGAAAGCTATTACCTCAGTTATTAATTTGGTAAACGTTTGCAAATGAAATCTCAAAAGGGAAGTGCTTTGAACTGAAAATAAAGAAGATTCTGGTTTATGACTAAGGCAAATCTAAGTTTTGTTTTTTTTAAATAATTTGCGTGATTGCGTGACATGCTAATACACATCTTGTAAATCGATATTTTGCATTAAGAGGTGCTGTGGAACAGATGGATTCCATCATGTTCGTGCCTTTCCCACCGTTAGGCTAGCTCTATTTACCAGTCTTCCCTTTTCCCCTGAAACTTTTTTTGGGGTCTGAGGTGTATGAAAGGAATCCGCCCTCTAGAAGAGTTTTCTTTTCTGAAATTTCTTCCAGAATTTTCTCTAGTGCTAGTCCAAATACAGAATTTCCCTCAAATGGGATGCTGCAGAGCTTGGATTTGGAAACGTCTCCTGATCTATATTTTAGGCTCTTCTAGCGGAGTTTGTTAATGCAGCTGACTTGGCTGCTACCCGGACTGATTCAGAAGATGCATCTGCCATAAACCCTGTCACCATCTTTAATAGGGAAATTAAAGATAGTATGTCGTTTTTCCCTCCACATGGCTTTCTAGTTGGTCAATGCAAATGCACATAGATTTAGTCACACACGAAGAATTAGTTTCAGTAAGGCTGCTGAAATCTCCCATGACCTTTTTAGAAGGCTTTCGGCCTTCCTATACATGATATCCTTGAGTTGTGAGGAATACTCAAAGAGGACCTGTCACCAGGTCCTACAAAGTGAGTTAGCAGTCTCACCTAATAGCCGTTGTGTCTAAGAGTCAAGTGGTGTCACTGGGCCAGGGGTTGCGACGGTCTCCTCAGACTCCGAGCATAAGGCCCATTTTGTCTCAGGCATATTGAAGACCAACAACACTGAGTGAGAAAGAATAAGGATAGTGTATTACCCTTAAATAGTAGACCTTCGATACAGGGCGACCACACGGATGCCGGCCCAAGAGCACAACTTCCTATTCCACCCTAAGGCCTCATGCACACATAGTATTCTGGTCAGTATTTTGAGTGAGTATTTGGAAGGCAAAACCAGGAGTGGGTCCAAATCATGTAAGAGGTGCAAATCTTTCCATTATAGGTTCACTGTTTATGTTCCACTACTGGTTTTGGCTTCCAAATACTGAAGCAAAATACTGACCAGAATACTGACGTGTGCATGAGGCCTAAGTGGCATGCCTCTGCAGTGTCGCCCCACATCAGATGTTCTGCTAACCGGAATGGGAGCACATGCAAGAGGAAAGACTGGGAATTCCTGAATGAGACCGGAGTAAGGGTATGTTCACACGGCCTATTTACGGACGTAATTCGGGCGTTTTTGCCCCGAATTACGTCCGAAATTAGCGCCTCAATAGCGCTGACAAACATCTGCCCATTGAAAGCAATGGGCTGACGTTTGTCTGTTCACACGAGGCGTAATTTACGCGCCGCTGTCAAAAGACGGCGCGTAAATAGACGCCCGCGCCAAAGAAGTGACCTGTCACTTCTTTGGCCGTAATTGGAGCCGTTATTCATTGACTCCAATGAATAGCAGCGCCCATTACGCCCGTAATGGACGCGGCGTTCATGCGCCTGCACATGCCGTTACGGCTGATATTACGGGGATGTTTTCAGGCTGAAACATCCCCGTAATTTCAGCCGTAACGGACGCCCTCGTGTGAACATACCCTAATAGGCACAGCATTCCCAGCTTCCACTCTGGGAGAGTGCAGGAGAATAGCTTGAAAAAGACCAGATCCAGGAAACGGGTCACGTGTCAGAATACAAAGTAGGAGGTGGGAGTGCCTGATCGACCAACTGTCCCGGCAGTAGATGCACCGGTTCTAATCACCCATATGGATTCACTCATGTTTGCCCCTAGTAGGGACAGAAAAACTGATGAAGGTGAGACGGGCTTTTAACCTCTGATGTATTCCTGTCCAACGGCCAACTCCTGTGGTGCGGTCATAGAAGTGAGGGAAGAAAATAGCAAATTTTTTATTTCTGTACCATATCTCTTAGGCCTCATGCACACGACCGTAAAATACTGATCCATTAAACTTCTATCGGCCATAAACATCTTCCCGAATATTTACGGGGGTGTGTCCGGGCCGTAGAAATGACCCGCAAAAAATAGGACGTCCTATTTTTTGCATTTACGGACTGTGCTCCTATACTTCAAGTGAGCACAGACCGCAAATGCAGGTAACAGTCCGTGGCCCACCCGTGCAGTATTCACGCATGGTAAATACTGCACTGCCGTGTGCATAAGGACTTCGTTATAAAATGTATTTGTTTTTCTTTTACTCTCCTACTTATCTTTTTTGTTTGCAAATCAAAAACATTGATATTTTTTTTATTATTATTTTTTTAATAGTATCGTTTTTACCTGTGGTTCTTCTGTTGCCATACGACACATCTCTTCTGGGTCCAGCTCTACTGGGTCATAGCCCAACTTAGCCTTTGCAGCTGCTTTCAAGTTATGGCTTCCAACAGGAAGGTAACTATCTCTCCTTACCCACCTACAGTAAAAAAAATAAAAAATAATAAATACTTGACTCCCCATACAGCTGACAAAATTTACTTTGGCCAAAGCAGACAAATCTACCACAGTATGAAACAGGAGTTTCATCTCACTGGTAAAAATCATTGAGAAATTAAGAGGTCTTAAGAGTAACGTTATGTACCTGAGACAATCCATATGAATACAAGGAGGAGACTTGTACTCCCCTTGACTATCTTTTTGAAAGCCAATCTCTTGGAACATGCTCATCCCATGAACTGTGGCACGGGTTTCCACAAAAGGCCTGTAACAGATGAAAGGTCAGTCCCCATACAAGATTTACAATTCCTGATTCAAGCATAAAATAAGAATGCAGAAGAAATGTACCAGTCGAAGAAGTCTCCATTGTATGTTACAATTATACTTGGCTTTGTTTCTTGAAGGTGTTCAAACCAACGTTGAATTAGATGTGCCTAAAAACAGGAAGAGCATATGAATACATTTTATTTCGTTAAATATCGCTGTGCCACTATGTTTCAGAAGGGCTCTGAATTGCATTAATTTCTCACAAATTTTAAGGTTATACAGCGTTTACAACAAGGGGAAACAAGTATCAAAAAATTTACATATCTGGAGAGGAAAGTGTACACATCAGCTCATATGATATGAACACAGTGGAAGACAAAAAAAATATAAATCTGAAATATTGCAAAGAAAGAACAATCTAGCCTTTACAATTCGCCATTATCCATCCTAATTTATTCTTAACTAAGGCTACATTCACACGAGCGTATCAGATTCACGTGCGTGAAAACCGCGCGTTAATCTGGTCGGTGTGTGTTGCGTTATTGCACGTTATTCACGCACTCGCAAAGCACATTTTATTTTTTTTATTATTTTCCATTGAATTGATGCGTAAATCACGCACACCTCACGGTTGTGCATCTGTGTGCTGTGCGTGATTTTCACGCACCCGTTGACTTCAATGGGCGATAGGTGCGTTAAAAACGTACCAATATAGGACATGCAGTGGAGTTTTACGCAACGGACACACGCTGCGTGAAAACTCCTGCATGTGTGAAAGGCCCCATTGAAATCAATGGGTCCGTGTGCTGCGCGTGATTTCCCTGCGCAGCACACGGACGTTATTCACGTTCGTCTGAATGAGCCCTTAGTCTAAGAGCACCGAAGAGGGGTTTTCCAGCTCCTAGCTATGGCCAATTTAGCTGCCAGAAATATAAAGTGAACCAATTTCTTGGTGACCTCAAATATAACCAGGATGGGGGCTTTAAATAAAGCTTGTTCAGGATATTTAGTAAGATTGACTCCAATGACCAAAAGTACAAGGTGGTGTATGCGGAATTAAAAAAAAAAAAAAAGAAGAAGAAGGTCTGCAAATATTCATGCATTCCCATCAAACGAAGTACATAGTCCCTCTTTTCCCACACCTCTTTAAAGCACATTGGAGAGGCTGAACATATGTGATAATCTAATGGGAACCAGGTACCATCCAAATAGGACATTCCAGCTGACCGTGAAGGTCTTTTGCTTGGTACTGGGTTATTATGGCAGTGATGTATTAATGGATATTTTTTACCCATTTGTGCCCAGTACGGAACATTTAGTTTTCTACAAGTGTATGCCTTCCATTTACATATGTAAAGTAACTTGCCTGGGGATGGGGATAGACCAGTATATAAGATATTTTTCCCTTACCGCTAAGAGATCTAATGCATATGGATTAGAATGAAGTTCTCACTGTAATGTTGATATTGTCGTGTTTGAGACTCTTCATAAAATTTGAAATTTTTTGAGAAGGAAAGTCCAGTAATTTATGAATAGCGCAAAAAAGTGTGTGCGTGTTAACATCAAATCTATCAACAAAATCATGAATTCTCAGGAACCCCTGATTCGTGAGGGAAACACGCCAGGATTGAAGTCCAGGTTCGGGAACCGCAAAGCCATTGGCTTATAGGCAGACTCTAATGTACAGCTAGAGAATGGGAGAGGGTGGGTCATATGATGGCTGGCAGACCAAGGAAGGTGGTCCAGTTGGATATTAGGTACTGGTATTCCTGAGTGTACTTTGAGAGATGGGCCAATCTGGCTGCCTGATCGTATTTTATAATTTGGGGCATTGCCAAGTCTCCCTGATGATGCGGAGCATACAATGTTGTATGGCCCCTACACTACTCACCGACAAGCCTCACACAAAATATAGCATCCTTTTGAATCAACCTCATAGTGGCAAGGAGTACATAAGCAGGTAATAGTAGATAAGGCATAAAGTAAATAGAGCCAAAACATTCACTATAATGGAGGCGATACTAAATAAACCATTAATCTGGAAGACTAGACCACCTCTGCAGGTCCCCAAGGATCGTCCTCAGTAGTGGGGGGATAATTAGCGCCATAAAGGGAGTACATAGAGGGGGTTAATACTATCCCCCAAGTAAGATAACATCCTGATTTCATTTCAAATCAGGTACTTGATACACTTTCTGCTATTTCTAATACATGCCAGTAAACCGCGTTGGAATCCGTGGCAAAAGACTGCCGAAACCACCTCCCATTGATTTCAATGGGAGACGAAGGCTTGTTTTTCCAAAGCGGTTTTTAGCAGCTCACGGTAAAAAAAAAAACGACATGATCATTTTTTGCCGCGGTTCTGCCTCTGACCTCCCATTGAAATCAATGGTAGGCAGAGAAAGCCTGAAGAAACGGTGGCAGATTTTTCTGCCTGCAAAAAAACAAAAAAAAAAACAACTGAACAGGGCCTTAGAGAACCTTTCACCTGCCCATACGTGTGCAGCTGAGTGCAGAATGTAATAGACCGTGTTTGTGAAACCCTGCCTAACTTTAATTTTTTTTTCTTATCTTCCGTTATTTACATATCTGTGCCGTTATATTTGGCGCCCGATGTGTAAATAAGCCCCTGAACTGTCAATGGGGCGTTTCTATCTAACTAAATGGCAAGGGGGCGTTATGTCTTCGCTCTGACACTGTCCAATCCGCTACGGACAGTGTCAGGGTGGCTTGCGCGGTGTTCCCTCCCGCGAGAACACACACAGACTGGTGGTTCTGTAGGCGCAAGCCGCCTTGACAGTCCGTAGCTGATTGGACAGTCTCAGAGCGAAGAGATCACACCCCCTTGCCATTGAGTTAGATAGAAACGCCCCAGTGTCGGTTTAGGGGCTTATTTACATATTGGTCGCCAAATATAACGGCACAGATATGTAAATAACGGAGGAAGATAGAAAAAAAAAATGTAAAGCGAGACAGTGTTCGTGAAGCGCCGCCCATTACATGCTGCACATGTATGGGCAGGTGAAAGGTTCTCTTTAAGGGTATGTTCACACAAACACAAAAACGTCTGAAAATACGGAGATGTTTTCAAGGGAATACAGCTCCTGATTTTCAGAAGTTTTTTAAGCCACTCGCGATTTTCGTGGCATTTTTCACGGCCGTTTTTGGAGCCGTTTTCTATAGAGTCTATGAAAAACGGCTCCAAAAACGTGATCTGCACTTCTATTTCGAGGCCGTTTTTCCCATTGAAAATGGGCAGATGTTTGGAGGCGTTCTGCTTCTGATTTTTCGGCCGTTTGGGGTAGGAAAAATGGCCGAAAATAGGCCGTGTGAACATACCCTAGGGCATGCTGTGTTTCAAGCAGCAGCATGGCCCGTTTCATTATGTTGCATATTCCAATTGACTTCAATAAACAAAAGATAAAGCATAACAATTGCATGTTAAGAATGCAAATATGATACCATAAACAAACGCCCTCCCCATCATTATAGTCATTGACATTTCCGTTACAATAAAAAAATATTCAATATAATAAAACCGAAGTAATCTATATGCATCAGTCCACAGATTCTTAACGATAAAGACTTCCAATATATTTTCCAAAAATTTTATATATGGTATACACGGAAAAGAACATATTTACCTCGTCTGGCTCATTAAAAATACAAAAAGGACCTTCATATTCTGGTTTTGGGGTGAACTCAAAATCTTCAATGTCTTCAGATACAATCTCCCGGTTTGTGATTAAATAACCCTAAAATAAGGTACAAGTAATGATATATGGCATAATTAATAGGGGAAGAAACCGTAAGACTGGGATCTCACGCGCTTACCACAACATTGTGTCAAAACGCTGATTTTTGCAAAACTGCAAAACCCAGCCTGAGTTGACCAACTATGGACTTGCTTTAAGCTTTGGATTGCAGCTGTAGCACGACAATTCAAATCTATTATATGCGCCACAAGGAGTCTGTGAAGCCCAGGCCACCATTCTTCATATTAAGGGCCCATTCACACGAGCAAAGAACTCATCCTTGTGCTGTGCATGGAAATCACGCGCAGCACACAGACCCATTGATTTCAATGGGGTCGCTCACACATGCAGGAGATTTCACGCAGCGAGTGCGCTGCGTGAAACTCACTGCATGTCCTATATTGATGTGTTTTCACGCACCTACGCACCCACTACGCGCTCGTGTGAATGTAGCCTAAGAAGGTGTTTGCGTGCAAGTATGTAGGGGATTCAGAACTTTGCTTTAAAGAAACAGATGCCTGACCCCTATAAGGCTGTCAAAATGCTTCTTTTTTTTTTAACCGCAATGTGTGAACCCAGTCTACGTGTATATCCGTAAAATGAACTAGCACACAAGCCGCTACATTTATGCTATTAAAAGTGAAATGACAATGACACTTACATACAAAAAAGAACCACAGAACTCTTAACAAGTGAAAATTATTTAAAACTAAAGTGCCTAAACTATTCCATGCTATGCCATTAGTCACATTTCAAGAATAAATCCTAACACATTGCACAGGTCTTATCTTTATTATTGATGCCAACACTTAAAGCAAATCTCATTGAGAATCTCGAATAGTCAGAATAATGTTATAATATCACCACATTTATAAGCGACCACTATAAAATTTCTAATGAAAATGAGTGTGCTTACATCAGTCTGTTACTTAAGGGTGTATTCAGATGTTGCAGTTAAAACTGCATTGAAAAACTGCATGCGTTTTTTTGGTACAAACCATAAGCCCATCAAATAACGATAAAAATGCATGCGGTTTTAACCGCACCTCAACGTCTGAATACACCCCAATTCTCATGTTATTAAAGTTAACAAGTTTGACTAATGGAGCAGCGATCAAACACAACCCTGCCTGGCTATAAACTATTATTGAAAGGATACTCCACTAAGTATACAGTAGCAACAGTGGGGGCATGGCTTTGGCAGCCAGACATTTTACAAGAATGCTGGAGTGCAAAAAGAACTGTAATTTATTACAAAATTAGACTAACCTGTCCATCAATCATGTAAGAGATCATCATAATCTGGTCAGATTCCGCATCTGGAAACTTGAGTGGCAGCTTTGTGGTTTCAATGTCAAAAGCCAAGACTACTGGATCCTAATAAGACATGAAAGATCAATACTTTCCTAAAGTAACAATTAATTTAGAAAAAAAAAAACATTTGAAATACTGTATCCTGCATGGAAATGGTGTGTAAAAACAATACAAGGAACCACAGACACTTACTGGTCTTTCCACAAGGTCATCACGTCTTGCGATTTCTGGGGGTGAAGTGATTCCACGATATCTAATGTTGTACCAGTGAGCCTGACGGCAGAAAGTCTTTATTACAAAGGGTTCACAGGTGAACGTGTCCAAAATGTAAATTAAGAATAGGATTTTAATAATACTAGGCTGACCAACTGAGCGACAGCTGGAAACCAAAGAATGCCATGGGGGCCTAATAAAAAAAGTGTAATTATCACATGCAAAGTATCATGATACGGCTATTAAAGCACTATATTAAGCCCGGATTCACACAAGAATGTTCGGTCCGTGATATACAGACCGTATGTAGGCAGTATGTACAGGACCAAACACACTGCAGGGAGCCGGGCTCCTAGCATCATACTTATTTATGACGCTAGGAGTCCCTGCCTCGCTGCAGGACAACTGTCCTGTACTGAAAACACGATTACAGTACGGGACAGTTTTCCCGCAGCGAGGCAGGTTCTCCTAGCATAATAGTTAACTTTAATGCTAGGAGACAAGCTCCCTGCACTGTGTTCGGTCCGGGAAATACCTGTGACATACAGTCCGTATATAGCGGACCGAACATGCTCATGTGAACCCGGCCTTAACATACTGCTGTAATAGCAGTATCATGATACTTTGCATGTGAGAATTACAATTTTTATTAGGCCTCCATGGCACACTTCCTCTGTTTCATTAATGGAGTTTTTTGGAGCCAACAGGTCATTACAGCCTGCAAGTTTAATGACAGCCCTGGCCCCAACACCGCTTAAAATGCTTATCCAAAAGTATCGGCTCAAGCGTTGCACATACCACATGTATTTTAAGATCAATAGACAGCCGCACATGGTAGGGGACATCGTATTCTCGTATATCAATTATGTTCTCCATCTGATCAGATATCTTCTTAGAGGGACCTTCCTCCTCAGGAGCAAAGTTGTTTCCAGTCAAAGCACTGCAAAATCCCAATACATTGTGTAAGTGAAAATGTGAGGAGACTAAATCGAAACACCCTGACCTTCCTAAACCCTATTTGTATTCTATTCACCATCTAGATGATATAGGATTAACAAGGTTTTGCGGAACATCAAAGACGACCATGCATGTAGAAAATAAATGCTCACTGGTCCACCCAGTATGTTAGTACCCACATATGCTGGCCCCGCAGTTAGATGTCCTGAGGAGCAGGGCTGAGACACTTTGAAAACCTCAATGTAGTAGATGTGTAAGGCCTTATTCACACGAACGTGTTATACGTCCGAGCTAGAGTGATTTTCATGGACCTATGTTAATGAATGGGGCTGTTCAGGCTGTCAGTGATTTGCACACAGCGTATGTCCGCTGCGTAAAACTCACGAAATGTCCTATATTTGGCAGTGTTTCGTGCAGCACGCACCCATTGAAGTCAATGGGTGCGTGCAAATCGCGCTCGGCACACAGAAGCACTTCCGGGTGCCGAGCGCGATGCGCGCTACAGTAGTAAAATAAATGAATGAAAACAGAAAAGAACCACGTGCTTTTCTGTTTGTAAACATAAAACCAGAGTGTCATAATGATGCCGGCTGCGCGAAAATCACGCAGCCACGCACCATATGCTGATGCCACATGGACGCAGCGTTTTTTGCGCGCGCAAAAGGTCCATGTCCGTGTGAATAAGGCCTAATTTGCAGACACAAAAATCCAAACCTGCTTACATGTCAACAGTAGGAAGTTTGGGTGTAGGAATACTACAGGATCATACCTGGAAAGCATGGCAGTGTACGTATCGTTGGCATGATCCCGCTCCTTGTTCTTCCGCACAGCTGGGGAGATCTCTTTCCTAACTTTTATTAGATCATCCACAGAATGAAAATATAATTTGATGTAGTTTCTTTTCAGTCCAACCAGATGGTTTGGCTGCATAATACAAAAAAAAAAAAAAAAATGTAAAAAAAAATAATTGAAAACTCTATAAGCTCTCTGCCACTTACGGATTATTAAATATTGTTAAATGTAAGAAACATAAAAAACAAAAACACATGTGTATAATCACCCCTTATCATGAAGAACATCATCTTTGTAAAATCCTGTTGGACAGATATGACTTATGAAATGAAAAGCTTACCACAATCCGTCCTCCATTTAGTTATGTGGCAGCCTTCTCAGTCAGTCAAGCAGCAACAAGGCTAGTGTATCAGTTCTATGCTTCCATTATTCCAGCGTAGCCAAATGGCTCATAGATCAGAGAAAACCAAGCATGTATGTCCACTAGCATGTGTACCATGCCATCCTATACTTGAGTTGGACTCAACGGTGGCAATTCTCACTTAGGATATTAGAGTACATCTATGCGGAACATGTGTTAAAGCAGAATATCAGACCCCAACTTTTACTAAGGGTGGCTTTAAAGGTAGCACTGATGAGTGCCAATGTGAGTCTAAAGGTACTATTACACGGCCTGACATGGGCCGTGTAAACGTGTGCCCATCAATGAAACAGCTCGTTGATCGGTGCTCCCATCACACTGAGCAATGATTGGATATGTATAGGGACGAGCGCTCTTTCCTATACATTTTCGTCATGTCGGCAGCACATCTCCCTGATTACACAAAGATGTGTTGCCGACAACAAGGATTATTAATTCTGCATAAAAGAGCAGATCAGTCCTTATTACACAGGGCAATGAGCGGGAACAAGCGTTCATATGAACGCTCATTTGCCCGATCATTGGCCCGTGTAATACGGCCTATAAATTGACCATACAGATTAGTGAGCTGCTGCGAAGGGAAGAAGGAATAGCAGAACAAGCACACAGACATATGTTATACATGACAAAATAGCAATTACTGACCAAATCCAGATCTTCCTTGGGTATAGTTTCTAATTTTGCCATTTTTCCCTGGAACTTCTTGGAAAGAAAAGAGGAGACTTCCCTCTCACATCCCTGGTAAAATAGCAGAACAAAGTCAACTGATAACATGACCGGAGAACAGAAGCTTATCTAGAAGGCATAATAGTACAAACCAACGGGTTACCTTTTTTGTAGCCACATAGAAATATGGTTTATATGGTAGCGCAACCTGCAAGAAAGAAATTTTGGAGATGTTTTTGATGCAATGTATTTATGTCAAATTTGTTGTAAAAACATAAAAAGGGCTCCAAAAGGAATTACAGGACTATGAAAGCTCTAGCTGAAGTACACAAGTGTTAAGGCTGCATTCATACTATGCTTGTACTCACTAGTTTAACCCATTAGTGACCGGCCCATAGTCTTTACGTCGGTCACTAACGGGCCTTATTCCGATGCCATAGACTTTACGAATAAGTAAACAGAGCAGGGAGCTGTCAAATCTCCCTGCTCTCAGCTGCCAGAGGCAGCTGAGGGCTGAGAGCATCCCTGCTCGACCGTGTGAGATATTAGTATCGATCTCACCCGTTTAACCCCTCAGCGAGCACCGCATCTGAGTGGTTTTGGAGAGAGGGAGGGAGCTCCCTCTCATCCCACCGACACCCGGCGATACGATCGCCGAGTGTCTGTATCTCCGATGGCAGCCGGGAGCCTAATAAAGGCCTGTAGCGAATGCCTGCTAGATCATGCCGCAGGCATGACCTAGCAGATGCCTGTCCGTTTTAAACGGACAGGCAGTAATACACTGCAATACAGAAGTCTGAACTAAATGCCGTTTTCACATTGAATTCAATGGGCAGATGTTTGCAGGCTTCCAAAATACGCCTAAAAACTCTGCGTGTGAACATACCCTTACAGGAACAGTGTTTTTGGTTTGGTTCTCTGTTCACTTTTTTTTGCATTTTGAAAGCCATACATTTTTAAGTTCAATTTTTCTTCAATGTAGCCGTATGAGGCTTGTTTTCTGCAGGACAAGTTATTGTTTGTTAGTTGTTGGTTTTTTGTTTTTTTTTAAATGATCACCACCATTTTGGGGTACATATAATGTATTGTCTAACGTTTATTTAAAAAAAAATGAAAAAAATGAAAAAAAAACATTAGTATTGCAGTGTATTGTACCCCTAGGGGAACTATTAAAAAGTGTGAAAAAGTGTGAAAAAAAACAATGTAACAAAAAGTGGTATGTACCCAAAAATATGTATGTACCAATAAAAACTACATCTCGTCCTGCAAAAAATAAGCCCCCACGGAGTTCAATCGCCAGAATAAAAAAAAGTTATGGCTCTCAGAATGTGGTGAAACAAAATAAATTTTTATTTTTTTTAAACAACGTTTTTTTTCTTTGTAAAAGCAGTAAAATAGAAAAAAAAAAATTGGTATCACTTATCGTATTGATCTGCAGAATAAAGACATAATATGAAAGCCCTCACACCACAAAATAAAAAAAGTTATGGCTTTTGGAAGGCAGAAAGTAAAAAAAATTACGACCAGTTCACACCAAGTTTTTTGACACGGAAACCGCGCCAAAAATGCCTCCCGTTGATTTCACTGGAAGGCGGAGGCGTTTTTTCTCGTGGGAAAAAGAAGCGACATGCCCTATCTTCAGGCGTTTACGTCTCTGACCTCCCATTGACGTCAATAGGAGGCAGAGAAAGCGTGCGTCGCTGCGTTTTTTCACCCACGGCGCTCAATGGCTGTGGGCGAAAACCGCTGCGTAAAACGCGGTAAATGGCGTGCAGGCAGATCAAAATCTGCCTCAATATTCCAGAAGGAATTTTGAGGCAGAATTTTCTTCCGGCAAAAAATTCCGTGTGAACATACCCTTAAAAAGCAAGAACATGACTTTGCTACCACTCTGGGGTACATAAACTTTTTGATCACTGCCCCCCCCCCCCCTCATTTTATTGGGAGGCAGGATGGACAAAAAAATAATTAAAAAAAACAGCAATTCTGGCACGGTTTTGTTTAACACGCAATTAAATAATGTGGTCATTTTATAGTTTGGGTCGTTACAGCTTTGATGCCAGTCAACATTGACCGCAGCATATAAGGGGCAGAATGGGGTGACTTCTTAATACAGCCGACACCAGCATTTGATGGCGTGGGCACTGCACAAGGGCACATCACACACAGTATGTAATAGTATGTCATTGGGCAGGAAAGTGTTAAGCACGTCAACATGTTCAAACGTGATGTGAACAAAGGCTTAATCACAGCAGGTACTTTGAAAGTCAGACATGTAAAAGGGGTTGATGCGTTATATAAAGTGAAGCACCACTTTGGAGCAACTTTAAAGCGGTTTTACCATCTTGGACATTTATGGCATATCCACAGGATATGCTATAAATGTCCGATAGATACAGTCCCAGCTCTCGGACCTGCACCTATCTCTAGAACTGGCCCCTTAAACCCCATTCCGAACTACGCTGTTTATATAGCTCCCGAGTTCCAGAAACGGCGTAGCTGTTTCTGGAACTCCCATTCACTTCTAGCGGAATTACGGAACCAGCATAGCTTAGCAAGATCAGCCGTTTCCGTAACACCCGACTACCTAATCAGGAAGCGGCCGAGAAGCAGTGGGAGCTGAGCAAGGTAAAACGGGGTATGGGGGTCCTCGTTCTAGAGACAGGTGCGGGTCACAGAGGTAGGAGTCGCATTTATTAGACATTTATAACATATCCTGTGGATATGGGATAAATCTTCGAGATGGGAAAACCCTTTTGATATACGAGATAAACGCACTTCACTTACTGGATAACTCTTTTTACAGAGAGGAGTAAGGCCTCATGCACACAGCCATGCCCGTAATCACAGGCCACGATTGCAGGCACGGCCAGCCGCGGGCAGCCACCCGCATTTTCGGCCCGTGCTCCCATACAAAGTATGGGAGCACGGATTGTAAAAAAGCAAAAGATAGGACTCGTCCTATCTTTTGCGGTACACTTCTACGGCCCGGACACGTTCCCATAAATAAACGGGAAGGTGTCTGCGGACAATAGACGTGAATGGGTCCGTAATTGGACCATAATTGCGGTTCGCAATCACAGATGATTTCTACGTTCGTGTGCATGGGGCCTAATCCAGGCAATAAATGATGGCTCCAAGAGAACTACCGGCATCCACTATAACCCAACATTTTATCTGAATCTGGTCGTAAACCACTCATAATACTATTTTTTAAACAGCTCGGGTGCTTCATTTTACGTAACGGCTTCATTGTGCACCTTAAATCTGCTCCCATCTTCCTGTATGAAGTAATAATCGACTGCGCTTACAAGACGTTTGTCCTCATCCAGAATTTCAGTCTAAAAAAAATAAATGAAGATTGAACATTAAGAACCATTGTACATCACTTCGCTGGTGGATGTCACACTATATACTACACATCTGATTAAACAGTCATGCAAAGTTTGGTCTTTATCAAATTTGCTATTAGGGTATGTTCACACGGCCTATTTACGGACGTAAATCGGGCATTTTTTCCCCGAATTACGCCCGAAAATAGCGCTGACAAACATCTGCCCATTGAAAGCAATGGGCAGACGTTTGTCTGTTCACACAGGCGTATATTTACGCGCCGCTGTCAAATGACGGCGCGTAAATAGACGCCCGCGTAGAAGAAGTGACCTGTCACTTCTTTGGCCGTAATTGGAGCCGCTATTCATTGACTCCAATGAATAGCAGCGCTAATTACGGCCGTAATTGACGCGGCCTTCAAGCGCCTGCACATGCCGGTACGGCTGAAATTACGGGGATGTTTTCAGGCTGAAAAATCCCCGTAATTTCAGCCGTTACGGACCCCCGCCGTGTGAACATACCCTTAACGTATTAATACACCGTTGCCCCAAACCACCAACGAACCGTCCTCTGAGCCAAACAGGAAGTCATTGGCCCACATTTATTAATAATGGCGTAACATGCATCAATACTCGGCACAGTTGGCGACTAATGCGCTTATTAATTAAAAGGCGCACACTTGCATTTGCCACACTAAATTGCTGCTTTTCTAACCTTAGCCTTTAATAAATAAAGATAAAAGTATGTTTACAGCTTGAATACGCTGCCTTTCTGCCGGTTTATTTTTTGGAGTGAGAAAATAATATTATGCAAATGATTGCGGGCACGGCCGGCCGCTGGCAGCCACCCGCATTTTTGGCCCGTGCTCCCATACAAAGTATGGGAACACGGTCCGTAAAAAGCAAAAGTTAGGACATGTCTTCTCTTTTGCGGAGGCTTTCTATGGCCTGGACAACTTCCCGTAAATATACGCGAAAGTGTCCTTGGTCAATAGAAATTAATGGGTCCGTAATTGCGGACTGCAATTACGTACGACTTCTGCGGTCGTGTGCATGGGGCAGTTATGCAGCTGTTTCTAATGCTGCAGCCATTCTCCGTAATACGGGGTTTTAAGGGGATTGGGCCGCACTTACCGGGTGCATGTTCAGCAGCCATCCTGTTTTTTCTCCAGGCTCCTTAATCCTCTCAAAACCGTACTGAGTATCAATCTTATCAGTCCACTGGCTGCGTTCCAGTCTCTTAGCAGCCGAACTGGATGAAGAATCATCTCTAAAAGGAGAATTAAAACAGATATCATCGCTCTTCAGGGATCAAGATTGCCTCGAATGCCGATGAAAAAAAACAAAAAACTTCTGTCCATATCATACCCACCAAGTCAGAGCAATAAACCATTTAATGAGGAGACCAACTAGAAAACGACACTTACTGGAAATCTAATTGTGTAAGACCATGACAGAATTGTGGGCGATCACCTCCTCCTAGGGCAGGAAAGCGGAAGAATCTCTGGGAACTAGAGGACTGCTGATATATTTACAAGTCTAGTAGCACAGGGCACCGGCAGCGGAGACGTAACTAAACGGACATGGGCATTTTAGTAAATGTACGGTCAGCACTGATTGGACAGTGTCAAACTGTATGGAAACGCTGGACTGACAACAGGAATTGAACACCCAGTTCAGTTGTCAATTTATTTATATATTTCCAGGAGGAATAACAATGCAGGTGAAGTGACTCCTGTGGGTGCTAAGGGAAGTGTCATACGCAAATGCTTAACGTTTCCTCCACAGCTGACATTTCAGGTTGAGTTCTCCTTTATGGTTGTTTTACACTAGATGAAACGGAGTACGGACCGTTATTACATGCGTGTAAACATACCCTTAGGCCTTATTCACACAAACGTATTTCTCGTCAGTGTGACATCTGTTTTAACAACTCACAGCATGCACGTTTCTATTTAATTTTTTTGTGGGCCAAACTCGTCCATTAAAGGGGTTTTTCTATCAGACATTTATGACATATCCACAAGATGTCATAAATGCCAGATAGATGCAGGTCCCCCCTATCTCTAGAACGGGACCCCCTAAACCCTGTTCTACTGCTCCGAATAACGAGTGTGATTCCCGACCATGAAGAAGGAAACATCATAACTCGCTGAGCTACGCTGTTTCCGTAAGTCCCATAGAACTGAATAGTAGTTACAGAAATGGTGTAACTCGCATGCTACGCGGCTTCCGTAACTGCCATTCATTACTATGGGAGTTACAGAAGCAGCGTAGCTCAGTGGGCTACGCCGTTTCCATTATTCATGGTTGGAAACCACACGCTTCAGCCACAACACAGTGCGGTAGTACTGGGTTTAGGGGGGCACCCGTTCCAGAGATAGGTGCGGGCATCTACCTTACATTTCTGACAGGTCCCGTGGATATGTCAAATGTCTCTGTTGGGAAAACCCATCGGGTATGTTCAGTTTTTTGCAGGCAGAAAAACCTGCCTCAAAACTCCTTCAGGAATTTTGACCTGCCTGCACGCTCTGCCGCGTTACTTGGTCGCGGCCATTGAGCGCCGCGGGCAAAACACACAATGAAAACAGTTTCTTTGCCTCCCCTTGACATCAATGGGAGGTCAGAGACGGAAACACCTGAAGAAAGAATATATCAGGGTTTTGTTTTTTTCAGACAAAAACAGTGCTAAAAAAAACAGTGTGTGAACTAGACCTGGTCTAAGGGTGAAGGAAAAAAAAAAAAATGGAAAGCACATGGACGACATTGGTGCGCGGGCAGTTTTTCACAGATCAGTTGCTAAAGAAACGTAGAAAAGAAAAAACAGAATAGTGGACGTGCTTGCAGAGGAGAAAAACAGATGCCACACGGACATTCACGAGGACTAAAAATTGTCAGTTTATTTGCAGATGGAAGTTGGACACGCTGGTGTGAATAAGGCCTAAAGAAGTAGATGTAAAACTATCCACCAAGCGCAGACCTTTGTGTGGTCACTACTATCCAATATAAGAAGGTGCTCTACGCATGGTCTATGAGACTCAGCCAAGAGGTAGATGGTCTGTTCTAGTTTCTATACAGGGCGTTCCTTATTTTGGCAATGTCATATTTTTTTAAGAGAAAACATTTGGCTATGGATACACAGGGAAAAGTTTGTTTCATTTTGAATTTATGTCACTTCAATATGAGTGTTCGGCTACATAACCGTGATAGGACGGCGACTTTTGGGGTACGATGCCAGGCACGACTCGAGAATCATGCCGCCACGCCAGTAGCAATACCTTCCCTTCCCCCATTATGTATCAGACATCATCTCTACCACGAAGATCAGGTGTCTTCTATTTATCCGCTGTGACACATCCAGATTTCAGCAAAGGTTCCATCCTGATGATGCCATTTGCAGGAGCCGCACTGGACAATTTCATCCTAAGGCCTCATGCACACGACCGTATTTTTTCCCACCCGTAAATACTGGCGTAAATACAGGTCCGGTGTCACACGTATTCCACCCGTTTTGCACCAGTATTTACGAACCCGTGCCCGTAAATATGGGTCCGGTGTCACCCGTATTCCACCCGTATTTACGGGCACGTTTTTGGCGGCAAAATAGCACTGCACTAATCGGCAGCCCCTTCTCTCTATCAGTGCAGGATAGAGAGAAGGGACAGCCTTTTCTGTAATAAAAGTTAAAGAAATTCATACTTACCCGGCCGTTGTCTTGGTGACGCGTCCCTCTCTTCACATCCAGCCCGACATCCCTGGATGACGCGGCAGTCCATGTGACCGCTGCAGCCTGTGATTGACCTGTGATTGGCTGCAGCGGTCACATAGCCTGAAACGTCATCCAAGACGTCGGGTCGGATGTCGAGAGGGACGCGTCACCAAGGCAACGGGCGGGAGACCGGACTGGAGGAAGCAGGAAGTGGTCGGTAAGTATGAACGTCTTTTATTTTTATTTTTTACAGGTTACTGATCGGTAGTCACTGTCCAGGGTGCTGAAAGAGTTACTGCCGATCAGTTAACTCTTTCAGCTCCCTGGACAGTGCCTATTTACTGACGTCGCTTAGCAACGCTGCCGTAATGACGGGTGCACACATGTAGCCACCCGTTATTACGAGAGCTCCATAGACTTCTATGGACTGTCCGTGCCGTTATTACGGCCAGAAATAGGACATGTTCTATCTTTTTCAACGGCACGGGCACCTTCCCGTGAGAAAACGGGAAGGCACCCGTCGCCAATAGAAGTCTATGAGCCCGTTATTACGGGTCGTAATTACGACCCGTAATAACGGGAGTTTTTACGGTCGTGTGCATGAGGCCTAAGAAAGTGCATGTCCTGCGTGGTAATTCTGCCAACAGGGATGGCAAACCCATAGCCATGCCACCAGACTATCATTCAGCTAAAAACATTACATCATGTACCATGGGTATAGCAGGCAAGTGTAGATTGCCAGCACCGTCCCTGGAAGCCGCACTTCTGCCCAGCAGAAACGACCAATGCCAGCTGTTATCACTGACCCCGTAAAGCTGCCCTGAATAATTAGGCCCACCCTCCCTGTATGAAAGGTTTATCCAATAACAGAATAAAAAGGCTTTATTTGAGAGGGGGCAGCACCATGCTTGTCCATCCTATCGCAGCTCAGCCCTATTGTAGTGAGTTGCAATACCAGGGACAGCACATGGGCGGTTGTGGCGCTGTTTCTAGAAAAGAAGCAGACCCTTTATTCTAGTCCCGTACAACCACAAGATGGGCCAGTGCTATGCCAGGCTGGTGCCAACTCTGCAAATGCCTGAACACCTGTCCTGCTCATGTTCAACTTGGGCATGATCAGGACAGGCTTTCAGCCTTCGGAGAATGTTTCCATTCACTGACAGCAAGACAGAGAACTTGAACCCGGTAAACAACACCCCAAGTTACTCACTGCTGGCCGAACCCGTCACCCCGAGTTTCGGGTCTAAACTTCCCGTTGTTCTGCAGCACCATCCCGGCACAATACCACAATTCCCGCGCTAACTATCTCCCGCCAGCACTAGTATACAGCTCCGCCCAGCGCCCCAATTCGGGGCGGCCACTATCCAATCCCTTAACCTGGCACAGCCAATCAGAAGAAAGCTCGTTCTGCCTCCAACTAATCACCGTGAGATACTGTCTTTAGCCAATCAGCACTGAGTTACTTTAGTAAGAGCCAATCATTGCAGTCTTTTGTTAGGGGCTGACACTAAGTTGACACATTGGAACAAACCCAAAATCATATAGAACGCATATGTCACGTGTTGTCATTGCTCCATACTAATCGCTTCAGTTCCCACCTAATGCCGCGCACCTTTAATGTATGTTCACATACGGTGACCGGAGTAGCGATAGTACAGGCAGCTGCCATAGCTACGCGGCCTATGTGGGCGGAGTCGGGATCTTCCTCATCCCCACCTACATGACAGCAGGAGCAGGTGGTTAGTGCAGTTATGCCGCTAGCCTCCAAGCCGGTCCCAGAGCCTGACAATGGTCCCCTACACACAGTCCTACTGCGGACCTACTTACAGCTCCTTCACAGCCGTCCTATACTTACCAAGGCGCTGACCAGGTAATTTGTAGCTTGCCAGCTGTTGTGGGCGACAGCGCAGATGTGCCAGGACATGCTGGTAAATGGAGTTCTACCTTTTTATTATGTTCCCCTAGTAGTGGTCAGCCACATTACTAGCGACCCCTTTTCTGGCAGTTTTGCAGATCGTATTTCTAAATCCGGGCCCATCAAGAACAAAATCTAACATTGCAGCAAAGGTTGAAATGTGGTGTTCTGCATGAGAAGTTCTAGTTACTAAGGCCTCATTCACACGGCAGGGTTTCCCGTCCGGGTGCCGGCCGTTCATAAATCGGCCGGCACCCGGCTGCATTAGAAATGATAGACCCCTAATGGGGCTATTCACACGACCGATTTTTTGACGGCCGGAAAATCCGGCCGTCAAAAAATAGGACATGCTCTATCTTTGCCCGGGCACCCGGCCGCCCGGCTCCCATAGAAGTCTATGGGGCCGGGTATTACACGGCCATCACCGGAATGTGTTCCGAGTGATGGCCGGGTTTCCCGTGGCTTGCGCTCTATCTCCTCCTCCTCACAGCGCAGAGTGCATGTGAGGAGGAGGAGTTGATGCCATTCTGACGAATGGCATCGCTGCACACTGTGTTGCAGGGCCGGGGTGTACAGCAGGTGGAGGGAGCGCTGCGCTGGCTCCCTTCCCCTGCTTGTTAAAAGCACCCTGGCTCGGCGACACCTTAGATGGCGCCGCTAGTAGCAGCAGCTGCTGCGGCTGCTACTACTGCAGCGACGCCACTATAGCAGAGCAGGGAGGTATCTCCCCGCTCTGCTATGTGCTAGCCACACTTTAGCTCCTTGAAGGAGCGGAATCCCCGTGTTTTCGGGGATTCCGCTCCTGGACAGAGCGCTTGATGTCTCTGTCCATATCTGGGCAGTGACATCAGGGGAAACTCCTGAAGCGGAATCCCCGAACACATGGGGATTCCCCTTCAGGAGCTGCCGCTGATGTCACTGTCCGGATCTGCCCGGCCCGGCACGGATGCATAACTTTATGCAAACCGGCCGGGCAGAATGGCCGATTTTACCGGCCGGCACTCGGGCTCGGACCCGACCCGGTCGTGTGAATCCCGCCTAAGATTGTGACAAATCGTTTTTTTCTTACTGATGGAACAGATTTTCTTCTCATTAAGGCCAGGGCTCCACTGCTATTAAATGGCCATGATCGTCACACTAAGCCCAGGATCACACACAGTTTTGATGCTGTTTTTGGATGGGTTTTTTTGTTTTGTTTTTTTAGCCAAATCCTGAAGTGGATCCAAAGGTCAGGAATGTATAAATAAAGTACTTCTAACTTTTAGAGCCACTCTTGTGTTTGACAAAAATAAACGGAGTCAAAAACTACATTAAAACTGCGTGTGTGATCATGGCCCGAGGCTGGAATCGCACATGTTGTGGCTGTTATTTGAGCCAAACAGAGGAGGAGATCCAAAAGGAAGGAAAAGTATCAGTCTAAACGTTTGACAAACTTCTGACATGTCATAGTGACACGTCAGAGAAGTTTGGATTGGTGGGGGTCCGAGCACTGAGACCCCCACCGAAAGTCTATGAGCCCGTACTCCGATACATCGGCTTTCCGGAAAAAGCTGAACAGACACGAAGCGGCTGAGCGCTCACACGTTGGCTTCAGCTGCTTCATTCTAGTGATTAGTGGGGGTCTCAGTACTCGGACCCCCACCAATCCAAACTTCTGACATGTCACTATGATATGTCAGAAGTTTGTCAAACGTTTAGGGTATGTTCACATGCAGTGTTTTCAGGCGTAATTCGGGCGTTTTACACCTCGAATTACGCCTGAAAAAACGTCTCCATTACGCCTACAAACACCTGCCCATTGCTTTCAATGGGTATTACGGTGTTCTGTTCCCACGAGGTGTTATTTTACGTGTCGCTGTCAAAAGACGGAGCGTAAAAAGACGCCCGCGTCAAAGAAGTGCATGCCACTTCTTTGGACATTTTTTGAACCGTTTTTCATTGACTCCATTGAAAAACAGCTCCAATAATGTCCGTAAAATATGCAGCGAAAAACGTCTGAAAATCAGGAGCTGTTTTCAGGCGAAAACTGCTCCGTAATTTCAGAAGTATTTTGCGAAGCGTGAGAACATACCCTTAGCTACACTTTAAGGCGGGATTCACACGACCGGGTCGTTCCCGAGCTCGAGTGTCGGCCGGTAAAATCGGCCATTTTGCCCGGCCGGTTTGCATAAAGTTATGCATCCGTGCCGGGCCGGGCAGATCCGGACAGTGACATCAGCGGCAGCTCCTGAAGGGGAATCCCCATGTGTTCGGGGATTCCGCTTCAGGAGTTTCCCCTGATGTCACTGCCCAGATATGGACAGAGACATCAAGCGCTCTGTCCAGGAGCGGAATCCCCGAAAACACGGGGATTCCGCTCCTTCAAGGAGCTAAAGTGCGGCTAGCACATAGCAGAGCGGGGAGATACCTCCCTGCTCTGCTATAGTGGCGTCGCTACAGTAGTAGCAGCCGCAGCAGCTGCTGCTACTAGCGGTGCCATCGAAGGTGTCGCCGAGCCAGGGTGCTTTTAACAAGCAGGGGAAGGGAGCCAGCGCAGCGCTCCCTCCACCTGCTGTACACCCCGGCCCTGCAACACAGTGTACAGCGATGCCATTCGTCAGAATGGCATCAACTCCTCCTCCTCACATGCACTCTGCGCTGTGAGGAGGAGGAGATAGAGCGCAAGCGCCGGGAAACCCGGCCATCACTCGGAACACATTCCGGTGATGGCCGTGTAATACCCGGCCCCATAGACTTGTATGGGAGCCGGGCGGCCGGGTGCCCGGGCAAAGATAGAGCATGTCCTATTTTTTGACGGCCGGATTTTCCGGCCATCAAAAAATCGGTCGTGTGAATAGCCCCATTAGGGGTCTATCATTCCTAATGCAGCCGGGTGACGGCCGATTTATGAACGGCCGGCACCCGGACGGGAAACCCTGCCGTGTGAATGAGGCCTAAGGCTGGATTCACACGAGCATTTTCGGTCCGTAATGGACGGAACGTATTTCGGCCGCAAGTCCCGGACCGAACACACTGCAGGGAGCCGGGCTCCTAGCATCATAGTGATGTGCGACGCTAGGAGTCCCTGCCTCGCTGCAGGACAACTGTCCCGTACTGAAAACATGATTACTGTACGGGACAGTTGTCCGGCAGCGAGGCAGGGACTCCTAGCATCGTACATAACTATGATGCTAGGAGCCCGGCTCCCTGCAGTGTGTTCAGTCCGGGACTTACGGCCGAAATACGTTCCGTCCTTTACAGACCGAACATGCTCGTGTGAATCCAGCCTAATACTTCTTATTGGATCCATTCCTGGCTTTAGCACAAAAAACTATCTAAAACAATCACGATAACTGAATGTGTGATTACAGACTAAGGGTATGTGCACACACACTAATTACGTCTGTAATTGACGGACGTATTTCGGCCGCAAGTACCGGACCGAACACAGTGCAGGGAGCCGGGCTCCTAGCATCATAGTTATGTTCGATGCTAGGAGTCCCTGCCTCTCTGCAGGACAACTGTCCCGTACTGTAATCATGTTTTCAGTACGGGACAGTAGTTCCACGGAGAGGCAGGGACTCCTAGCATCGTACATATGTATGATGCTAGGAGCCCGGCTCCCTGCACTGTGTTCGGTCCGGGACTTGCGGCCGAAATACGTCCGTCAATTACGGACGTAATTAGTGTGTGTGCACATACCCTTAGGGTATATTCACATAGTGCTGTTTTTGAAGCTGTGGCTTTAATAACGGCACTGTGTAAATATACCCTTATTTAGGCTGGATTACATGTTGTTTTTTTAAGCCAAATCCAGAAGTGGATACAAAAGAGAGGAGACCTATTACTCTTTCATTTTTCTTGCCTTCTGTATCAACTTCTGACTTTAGCTAAAAAAAAACTGCATTAAAACTATACGTCTGAATCCAGCCTTAGGGTGACTTTACACATTTCGATAATGCGTACATTTCAGCGAATCGACGGCCTGTTTGACTTTAACTCCTGATCGTGAAGTAAGCGTACAACCCGACACTGCATGTGGCGATTATTTGATATAGCGATGACATCATCGTCACATGTTTAAGATGCCTTGAGAAATGTCAGCATGGTACACGACAACAGCCATTTATTTTTGATTGCCATGGAGACGTTGCATTTACACATAGTGATCTGCTGATCTTACAATTTAACTTTTCTAGCAGTAGTGACTACAAAACCGTAATTCTACTATAAGTTTTTACATTTCACAAGCAATATGGTTCTATACACAACACCAGAACCCAAGCTCAGCACATTTATACAGCCCCAGAACAAATACAGCTCGATTTAGTGCAACCCCTGCCGTATAAGTTTGTACGGTGTAAAACTACAGCTCCCAGCATGGCCCAAACAATGGTGAGGATATGCTGGGAGATGCCGTTTCACAAAAAATAAATCCTATCATAATCATACCACCCATCATCTCGCTGCAGATCATACAGTGACTACAGTGCAGATTAGAGGCAGAATAAACATTTACATTAAAGGGAACCTGTCACCAGCATTTCACCTATTGAACTTTACTTCTCCCTCACTAGCTGCTGCTATAAAAAGTTCATTGCCGTTATCCCCGCTCCTAAACTCCTCTTCCGACTGTAAATATCGGTCTGCAAACGTTTTTTCGCCTTTTATCGTAATTATGCGGTGTCCCTTTGTGCGCACACACCAAAAGAGGACAATGCACAAGCGCGGGATTTTGTGTGCTGGGGGAAGGCGAGGAGCTGTCAATCAAACTTAAGGAGGCGAAGTAAACTTGGAAAGACTTGAGGAATGAAGATCTGACTCTTTCCAAACGAAGATTTGACTCTTTTCAAATGAAGATCTGACTCTTTTCAAATGAAGATCTGACTCTTTTCTTCTCATTAGCATACGGTGTGGGAACACTAAAAAGCTAAATACTAAAGCCACAGAGCCGACTAAGAAGACAATTATAGGTTATATAGAAATGATTTTTCACCCACTACCACCAGGTATAGTCGGTTTAATAGGTGAAATGCTGGTGACAGGTTCCCTTTAAGTGACTCACTGGTGACGTCTCAGATTCTAGTTCTTTTTCTCCATTTGGTCCAGACCTCTATGATGACTTCTCCCGGTCCATTTCTGCAGTTTGCTGCTCACATGTCTTCAGCTTCTCACTTTTCCAACATTTCTGCACCTATAAATAAATATAAAGTTATCATTATACCACACACTACGCCCCTAAATATAATAGCGCCATACACTGCACCTCTAATTATAATAGCACCATACACCGTGTCACACACACACACACTGTGCCCCCTGTAGATAGTGCCTGCCATAGAGCCCCCTGTAGATAGTGCCTGCCATAGAGCCCCTGTAGATAGTGCCCCCATATAGACCACCCCTGTATATAGTGTCCCACAAATAACTCCCCCTATAGTGCTCTACAGATAGCCCACCCCTGTATATAGCCCCCTGTAGATATAGCCCACCCCTGTATATAGAGCTCTACAGATAGCCCAACCATGTATGTAGCCCCCCTGTAGATATAGCCCACCCCTGTATATAGTGCTCCACATATAGTCCACCCCTGTATATAGTGTTTCACAGATAGCCCACCCCTGTATATAGCCCCCCTTGTACATATAGTCCACCCCTGTATATAGTGCTCCACTAGATAGTCCACCCCTGTATATAGTGCTCCACAGATAGCCCACCCTTGTATATAGTATATACAGGGGTGGGCTATCTGTGGAGCACTATATACAGGGGTGGACTATCTAGTGGAGCACTATATACAGGGGTGGACTATATGTACAAGGGGGCTATATACAGGGGTGGGCTTTCTGTGGAGCACTATAGGGGGAGCTATTTGTGAGATACTATATACAGGGGTGGGTTATATCTACAGGGGGGGACTATCTACAGGGGTGGGCTATCTACAGGGGTGGGCTATCTACAGGGGGACCATATCTACAGGGGGACCATATCTACAGGGCTGGGCTATACACAGGGCTGGGCTATACACAGGGCTGGGATTTACACAGGGGGGCTATATCTACAGAGGGGGGCTATACACAGGGGGGCTATATCTACAGGGGTGGGCTATACATAGGGGGGCTATATCTACAGGGGTGGGCTATATACAGGGGGTATATATCTACAGGGGGCTATATCTACAGGGCTGGGCTATATACAGGGGGACTATATCTACAGGGGGGGCTATATACTGGGGTGGGCTATCTTTGGAGCACCATATACAGGGGTGGGCTATATCTACAGGGGGCTATGTACTATATAGCCCACCCCTGTATATGGTGCTCTATAGACAGCCCACTCCAGTATATAGCCCCCCTGTAGATATAGCCCCCCTGTATATAGCCCCCCTGTATATAGCCCCCCTGTAGATATAGTCCCCCTGTATGTAGCCCAGCAGATATAGTCCCCCTAGATATAGCCCCCCTGTATATAGCCCCCCTGTAGATATAGTCCCCCTGTATATAGCCCAGCCCTGTAGATATAGTCCCCCTGTAGATATAGCCCCCCTGTAGATATAGCCCCCCTGTAGATATAGCCCCCCTGTAGATATAGTCCCCCTGTATATAGCCCAGCAGATATAGTCCCCCTGTATATAGCCCAGCCCTGTAGATATAGCCCCCCTGTATATAGCCCCCCTGTAGATATAGTCCCCCTGTATATAGCCCCCCTGTAGATATAGTCCCCCTGTATATAGCCCAGCCCTGTAGATATAGTCCCCCTGTAGATATAGCCCCCCTGTAGATATAGCCCCCCTGTAGATATAGCCCCCCTGTAGATATAGCCCCCCTGTAGATATAGTCCCCCTGTAGATATAGTCCCCCTGTATATAGCCCCCCTGTAGATATAGTCCCCCTGTATATAGCCCAGCCCTGTAGATATAGTCCCCCTGTATATAGCCCAGCCCTGTAGATATAGTCCCCCTGTATATAGCCCAGCCCTGTAGATATAGTCCCCCTGTATATAGCCCAGCCCTGTAGATATAGTCCCCCTGTAGATATAGTCCCCCTGTATATAGCCCAGCCCTGTAGATATAGTCCCCCTGTATATAGCCCAGCCCTGTAGATATAGTCCCCCTGTATATAGCCCAGCCCTGTAGATATAGTCCCCCTGTATATAGCCCAGCCCCGTAGATAAAGTCCCCCCCGCAGATACAGCCACACTTCTATTACAATTTAAAAAAATATATATTTCAAACTCACCTTATTCCCGCTCCCACGCCGTCCGGCAGCCATGGAGACCTGCTCTCTTCTGCGCAGGTCTCCAGGGGGTTGAACACAGCGTCTATGAAAGGCGCTGATTGGCTGGGCAGGGTGACTTTCCCTGTCAGTCAGCGCCTTTCATCGACGGAAGCGTCACTGGTACAAAAGGTACCAGTCACTTCTTTCGTGGAAAGGCGCTGAATGGCCGGGCACGGAACGTGCCCGGTCATTCATTGCTTCTAATTGTACCTGTGTCCTTGCGACACAGGTACAATTATAGTGCAGGAGGAGGTGGCGCTGGCGCCCCCCTCTGAACTGCGCCCGGGGCACATGCCCCGCTTGCCCCCCCCTAGCTACGCCCCTGACAAATGTATATATTTTTTTTATGTTTTATGGCGTTTACACAATAAAATATTTTTTTTTAAAAATCATTTACTTTTTGTCTTGCAATATTCCTTGACTTTTTGATCTCTTTTTATTACATTTTTTGTGCGATGAAGTGACCAAAAAATAGCGATTCTGGTATGGTTTATTATTATTTTATGGCCTTCTCCACGCAGTATAAATAACAAAATACTTTTAGGCCTTATATACACAAGCGTGGTTAGGTTATGTTCACACGATTAACAAAATACGTCTGGAAATACGGAGCTGTTTTCAAGGGGAAACAGCACCTGATTTTCAGACAATTTTTGAGCATCTCGCGTTTTTCGCTTCGTTTTCGCTGCGTTTTTTACAGCCGTTTTTGGAGCTGTTTTCAATAGAGTCTATGAAAAAACGGCTCCAAAATTGTCCAAAGAAGTGTCCTGCATTTCTTTTAACGAGCCGTCATTTTACGCGCCGTATTTTGACAGCGATAATAAAATAAAGGCTCGTGGGAACAGAACATCGTAAAACCCATTGCAGGCAATGGGCAGATGTTTGCAGGCGTATTGGAGCCATCTTTTCAGGGGTAATTCGAGGCGTAAAACGCCTCCATCACGTCTGAAAATAGGTCGTGTGAAAATACCCTAAACGTCCGTGTGATGGCCGTTAAAACAATTGAACGGCCCAATTAAATGTGGCCATTCACACAGCCGTTGTTTCAACGGACCTCGGCGAGCGGAGGAGCTCCCTCTGCTCCTCCGCTCTGAACTAATTCTGAAGCAGGGAGCTGATGGTTCCCCACTTCAGTACTGGGTTCAACTGTATCCGCATCTTGAGAACGCAGATACAGTTGACAGCGGGACATACCCTTGGCTGCCCGGGATAGCAGGACACCGCCCGGAATCCAGGACTGTCCCGCTGAATCTGGGACGGTTGGGAGGTATGATAACTGGGCTGTGTAGGATTGGCCACATCAAGCACTTCTGGTGTAAATATTCAAGTGTTTCAGTTGCGTCTTACATAACCTATAGTCAAAATGAAGAATGGACACCTCTATGGTATGGCACTGCACCTAGAGGCTACATGCACACATGGCGTATTTTGCTGTGGAAAATATGCATAAAAATCGCAGGAAATGCGCAGGTAAAAACGCACGCTTTTCAATGCGTTTTTAGGTGTGGTTTTTACATTTTGATGTGTAAATCGGTACGTTTACATGCTGTTTTTGGTTAGTTTTTCCTTAGAACGAGGCAGATACAAATCGCAAGCAGAAACGCAAGATAAATTGACATGCTGCCAATTTTAAAGAGGCTCTGTCACCACATTATAAGTGGCCTATATTGTACATGATGTGATCGGCGCTGTAATGTAGATTACAGCAGTGGTTTTTATTTCGAAAAACGATCATTTTTGACGGAGTTATGACCTATATTAGCTTTATGCTAATGACTTTCTTAATGGACAACTGGGCGTGTTTTACTTTTTGGCCAAGTGGGCGTTGTACAGAGGAGTGTATGACGCTGACCAATCAGCGACCAATCAGTGTCATACACTTCTCTCCATTCATTTACACAGCACATAGTGTTCTTACTAGATCACTATGTGTAGCCACATACACACATTAACGTTACTCAAGTGTCCTGACAATGAATATACATTACCTCCAGCCAGGACGTGATGTGTATTCAGAATCCTGACACTGATATGCACCACAGGTCAATTTACGTGCCGAAGAAAACCGCAGCGTGTTGAGGAGTTCCTGAAACCTCATTTACTTTGCTGTTGCACACTTAGGGTATATTCACACGTGCACGTCCGTTATGGCTGAAATTACGGAGCTGTTTTCAGGCGAAAACAGCTCCTGATTTTCAGACGTAATGGCATGTGCAGGCGTTTTTCGCAGCGTCCATTCCGGATGTAATTGGAGCTGTTTTTCTATGGAGTCAATGCAAAACTGCTCCAATTACGTCCCAAGAAGTGACATGCACTTCTTTGATGCGGGCGTCTTTTTTTACGCGCCGTCTTCTGACAGTGGTGCGTAAAAAAAATTACCGTCTGCACAGTACATCGTAAAACCCATTCAAATGAATGGGCAGATGTTTGCCGACGCTTTCAAGCAGTATTTTCGGCCATAATTCCAGGCGTAAAACGCCTGAATTACGTCCGTAAATAGTGCGTGTGAACATACCCTTACGCTGCAGATTTTCCGAACGCAAATACGCGTGGCAAAACCGCACGTAATATGCATCGTGTGCATTGAGCCTAATGCTCTTCATGTATGTGCAGTTCCTCAAATACTTGTGAAAGTACTAACATAAAAAAATTGTTTTTGTTCACAGCGCAATTCTGTCTGCATTGGGGAATCTTTTATCGCAGAATATAGAGAGGAGGCGCCAATGTAAATCGTCAGTAAAAAAAGTTGACCTGGTTGCACCGCTTCGATTTGCTGCATATGGGTAAGCTTGTCAATTGTGTTCTTCTGCTGAAACACACTAGAAGGTTTGATATATTGCACCCATATGCTAAATAAAAAGAAAAGAAACGTTAAAGGCTATGGAAACCTTTGAAGACTTTGTTTTACTTTAAAAAAAAAAAATGTATGTGTTTTGTGCAACTTGTTTTTATTTAAAAAAATATATATATATTTTTGAGATACAACTTCTATGTCTCCTGGATACATAGAAGCTGTATCCTGGGCTGAAACCTGAATCTTGAAACCCGAATCCATCAGGTCCACAGTGATTTTCTTCAGTGTGCTATCCGTTTTTTTGGGTTTTTTTTTACGGATAGCACACTGACCCATTCATTTTCTATGGGGCCATGCACGCTTCTGTTATTTTCACAGATCCGTGTTCCCATTCCGCAAATTATAGAACAGGTCCTATTCCTGTCCGTTTTTTGCGGATCAGTCTCGGCAATTTTATACATTGGTCAGTTAAAACTATGGAGCGCACGGAAGCCATCCATGTGCAGTCCGTGTTTTGCGGATCCTTGATTTGTGGCCGTATAAAGGGCCACGGATGTCTGGCAGCGGCCTGATGTTACATTCTGTTGAAAGGTATTTTGAAAAATCCTGTTTACACAATTGGTAAAATTTTACAGTAAGTTCACACAGAGTTGTTATTTTGTCAGGCAGAATAAAATCTTACTCAAAATTTGTTCAGGTCTTTTGAGGCAGATTTTGAAATGCCATGGTTTTTTGTTTTGTTTTTAATGAGGCAAATGCAAAACACGCAAGTCGTTTTTGATCAACAAACCCTTCAAAAGAGCAGTGCGTTGTTTTTTTCTGCTTAAGGCTATGTTCACACGGAGTATTTTGGGGGAGGAATATCTGCCTCAAAATTCCGTTTGGAACTTTGAGGCAGATATTCCTCTCCCTGCACGCCGATTATCGCGCCGTTTTTCGCCCGCGGCCATTGAGCGCCGCGGGCATAAAACAGCGAGAAATACGCTTTCTCCTGCCTCCCATTGAAGTCAATGGGAGGTCAGAGGCGTAAACGCCCGAAGATAGGGCATGTCGCTTCTTTTTCCCGCAAGGCAGTTTTACTGCTCGCGGGAAAAAGACGCCGACGCCTCCCATTGAAATCAATGGGAGGCGTTCTCGGGCCGTTTTTGCCGAGTTTTGCGACGCGGTTTCCGCGTCAAAAAACTCGGCAAAATACCCCGTGTGAACATAGCCTAACATTGATTTCAGTGGAGGTTCAGAGGCAGAAACTGCTTCAAGATGGGGCATGCCCCTTAGTAAATAGCAAACCTGCCCGTATCTGGAAGAAGATCAAAGTAGATTTTTCTCTAGTTAAGCAAGAAACGAATTTGGATTATGATGAATGAAAACCTCTCAAGTATCCTGCTGGATAGACCGGAATGATTCAGGTCCCCTAATAAAAAATAAAAAAAATCCTTTCCCTTACACTTTTTTCTTTTTATATATATATATATTTATTTATTTATTTATTTATTTTTTGTTACCCCTGTTCTTATGCCTGAAAACTAGTAAAAACTATTGAAATGCAAAGGAAAAACTTTTGTCCAAGCATGCTTTTCAATTGTTAATACATTCAGCTGCCCAGCAAATTGTGGATAAGTCACGTGTGCCCAGTTGACCTTTTTCAGGCTGATGATTATAGTTTGCTTGTATTTCTAGGTCGGAGGTTTCACATAGCCATCATACCTCTAGTTTACATACTTTGGCTTAATTTTAAACAGCTGTCTCCTCACTAGTGATCCTTCTTGTTCCCAACTGGCTTTAAAGCGGCTCCATCAGGTCCTCCATGCTACCCCATCTAAGGTCAGCATATGATAGAGGGGGAGATGCTAAGCCCGGGCTTTTCTATGATTCAGTATTTTCATGTAAAAAGTTATTTTAAATGCTGTATGTAACCATGGTCTGCATAGAAGCTGTATATACGAAACGGTAGGCGATATGTAATAAAAACTGCACATTTTTTTTTAATTTTTAATTTTAAATGCATTGGGGGGGGGAAGATGGTTGCAAAAGTACATTTAGCTTTGAATGTTCCACCCTGATTTATTGCTATTGTACAGTTACTGTTCAATCCAAATTTGTTTTTGCAAAAATAAAGTTCACATTTTCTCATTATGCCAACTGTTTCAATAATCCCTTACTATAAAGTCTCTCCGCTCCCATAGACTGTTCTTCACCGGGCCCCTGTCTCATTACTTCTACCTGTTTTTGGAGCGGTGGGTCCCTTCCTCTTTGCCACTGGCTGGACTACGTCGCCTCATCCTTGACCGATTAATTATTGCTCCGGCTTTCCTGCTTCTCTTCTTTATTGTGATGAATTTTCTTGAAGTGAGTATTTTTTGCTCCCTTTTTTCCTGTCTAATGCTCGGTACTTATTAAAACCAGTGCAGGAACAGTCCCTCACATGGCCCCGTTCCGAATTGCATTTTCCTGTCAGGATGCAAATTGACCAAAAATGAAACGCATGTTCCGCATTCATTGCCTCCATTTATAGAATGGCAGGAAGATGTCCACCTCAACACCTAATGTTTAACTTTATGAAATTAATGAAAAGAAACCCCAGAATTCACTATGATATTCCTGAAGAATGGAGCCACCATGAATAGAAATAATTTGTATGAACTCTGCAATAATTTGGCCCATTCTGGACCTCGTGACTTATGCCAAACTTTGGAGGGACTTAACATTTGGCATATTGTCAGTGCGGGTTGAAGTAAGATACCTTTCTCACCATAGTATAATGTTGGGTAATATAATTGTATGCTTTATATTCACTATGTTTTGGTCTTGTTTTTGGTTTTTTTTTGTCCATCAGGGCAAAAACTTGAAGTCACTGAATCGGACACTGAAGGATAGCTACTGGTCAGCGCTCAAGATGAATTGGAAAGTTTGGACGCCATTTCAGTTCATCAATGTAAACTATGTTCCAGTGCAGGTAAGAACAATGTGTTAGTGTGTCACAAGTGAAATATAAAAACTTCTCAGTGCTTAGATAGTTGTGTACAGCACATTTGCCATTCCCTTTTTAAAGCTCAGCTGTTTGTGCTGCAGACCTCTCCTTTTTTCCTAATTTATGACAGAATGTTGTTATCATATACAAATATGGGAGAGTACAGATCCTGTAACCCATAATAAGGGTTAAGTCTACCCAGGTTAGGCTAAGTTCACACTACCGTTAGTATACATTTACCTGTCTTCCGTCAGAGGAAGAGAAGATCGAAAGATTAAACGGAAAGCAATGGTTCCGTTAGAATTACCATTGATTTCAAAGGTAATTCTTTTGTTTCAGTTGCTTTCCGTTTGTCTCCGTTCCCTAGGTTTCCGTTTAGTTTTTTTTTACGGACGCAAAAAAGCAGTCTGCTGAACTTATGTTTCCGTAAAAAAAACAAAAACGGAAACCTAGCAAACAGACAATCGGAAAGCAACTGAAAAAAAAGAATTGCCATTGAAGTCGATGGTAATTCTAACGGAACCGTTGCTTTCCGTTTAATCTTTCTATCTTCTCTTCCTCTGATGGAAGACAGGTAAACGTATACTAACGTTAGTGTGAAAGAAGCCTAATGAAGTGCTCATTTACACTGGCCAATTATCGGGCAAACAAGCGTTCAAAGAACGCTCGTTCCTGATAATTGCCCTGTGTAAACAGGAAGACGTGCTGCCGACACGATAGAAATGTATGGGGACAAACGATTAGAGTAAAGGAGCAAACAAGCGCCGATCAACGAGCTGTCTGTCAAGTGAGCTGCCTCATTTAAAAGGAACTTTAGATCTCCACTAAAGAGCAATGTGAAAAGTTGTAGGGGCTTCTACTACCTAGAGGATCTCTACAATCCCCAGTGCGTATTTCAAAGGAAAACCAGTGGTGATAGTAATGGATATTCACGACTGCCATATGGCTATATGCGTTCCAACTACCGATGCCCTGTGCAGTTGCCAGGTATATAAATGTCGGCAGCCTTGAACAGGGTTTAATGAGTGCAGTGCTGCACGCTCATGTCTGCCGGGGCTTTAAGAGCCCTGGACTACACCAACCCCCCCCCCCCCCACACACCCCCACACACCCCCACACACCCCCACACACACACACACACACACACACACACACACACACACACACACACACACACACACACACACACACACTGTAGATGGTGCCACACACAACCCCCTGTAGATAGCGCAAAACCCCCTGCAGATAGCGCTACCTACGCTCTCTCTAGGAGCGGAATCCCCGGCCAGCTCTCTTGGCTTGAAAATGCCTTCATTGAGAAGGTGAAACGTTGCAGACCATGTCTGGTGAATAAATCTCTTTATTTTTGAGTGCTGCTTCGCTGCTATTTTTGTGATTTCATATCGTATGAGCAGAGGTCAATCCTTTTCAGAAGCTTCGCATCGCCTGATTCTGGCCATTTTCACTGTGCTGCTCCACCACCTGTTCTTGAGTCATAAGTCTTGTAAAAAACAAAGTAAAATAGTTATGATATTCAAAGTGGTTGCAAAGATATTATCGATTTAAAGAAGTGCATATCTGAAATGGAAAATTTGACCTGGACACAGGGGCATCAATGACCCTTGGCCATGAAAGGGTTAAATAATGCTCCATAGATGAATACCTATACAACTATAGACCATTGGCATACGCCCAAAAAAAAATAATGCGTCCACACAGATCGCAAAACAGATCTCAATACCTATAGAAGACTGTGAAGACAGCTAGTATATCCAAAAAATAAGCGACACAGCACAAATTACGTACCATGACAATAAAAAATAAACTTTATTATATTGCACATAACAGCATATTGGCCATCACAAAGATAAAAACAATAATACACCCAATTAAAAAGGAGAGTGTGGAGAGACAGCATAAATAGTCCCATTTATATGCGAACACAATATGAACATCATGTGATGTGGTATAGTACAGAAATCTCGATCCAAAAGGATATATCATAAGCCAAATAATAAAACTAAAGAACAAAAAAAGGTTCTAGATATATTATACAGCTGGCCAGAAAACACAAAATTGTGCCCACCTATGCACAGATAGACCAAAAAATGGCCCTATATAATGGGCTAAGAGAACTGCACAAACCCGTGGATTGCATGATGGACCACAAACGAGATATCTCCACACAGACCGCCCCCAACGCGCGTTTCGCCGTCAGCTTTCTCAAGGGGTACTCAAGAGCCTATTATACTATATGTATTGCAAAAATAAGAAAGAATGGCCAAGAATGTATTTGTTAAATAAAACAAGTTGAGTTGTGTTTTTGTACTTTTTCTATCTTTTCAGTTCCGAGTGTTATTTGCAAACGTGGTAGCATTCTTCTGGTATTCATACTTGGCTTCCGCAAGGAAATGACCGAGACAGCCAACTTCAGTGCCAATGATGGACCATTCTGAGGAAACCACGATTGCAGCAGTAGCTGATAACATACATTTTGTTTTCAGCAATAATTTGCTAAAACTAAAATTTCACTGTAACATTTATTGTGATTATGTCAAAGGAGCTGTTATAAGACTGTGTACAACATTAGAAAGAATTCTTTCAGTGACCTGCATTGGGGGGTTGTCGAGCAAGAACTAGGCTTTATGATGTGGGGGCTGCACAAAATGGTTAAAGGGGTATTCCAGTCTCAAGAAGTTATCAACTATCCACTAGATAGATGAAAACTGTTAGATCGGTGGTGGTCTGACCCGTTTCCCCCAGCCACAAGCCCGCTGCCTTAGACTTTGAATGGGGCGACAGGACGTATGCCCAACTTGCGCCTTCTTCAACCCCTCCTGCCAGCGGGCTTGCGTCTTGGGGGACATGGGACCCCCAGTGGATAGGTGATAACTTCTTGAGACCGCAATACCCCTTTAAGATTGAATCTGTCATAGTAGGCATGCAGCTTGACTGGTTGGTCTAAAGTGGAGATGTCATGGAGTTGAAAAAAAAAACCATTTATTCACAAAGTTATGATCATTTTTAGATTTATGCAAATTTTTTCTTAATGACCAACTGGGCGTTTTTGTTTTTTTCGTTTTACCATGTGGGCGTTGTATAGAAAAGTGTATGACGCTGACCAATCAGCGTCATACACTTCTCTGTTGTTCAGCCCAGCTTCATTCACAGCCCAGAGTGATCTCAGCTAGAATCCCGAGATCACGCTGTGACGTCACTTACTCCCGCAGGTCCTTCACCGGAGGGACGGAAGACGGACCAGACATCACCTCCAGCCGTGCCAAGACGATTATCCTCCTCAGCAGCGTTTTTCGCACTCAATGGCCACAGGCGAAAAACGCCATGAAAACCGTGGCCAGAAAGTGCAGGCAGGTCAAAATTCCTTCAGGAATTTTGAGGCAGATTTTTTCTGCCTGCAAAAAAGCTTTGTGAACAGGGCCTAACAAGCAGTATTTCCTGACTCCTCCATTAGGGTATGTGCACACGTAGTGACCAAAAACGTCTGAAAATACAGAGCTGTTTTCAAGGGAAAACAGCCCCTGCTTTTCAGACGTTTTTTGAGCAACTCGCATTTTTCGCTGCATTTTTCGCGGCGTTTTTTACGTCCAAAAACGTCCAAAGAAGTGTCCTGCACTTCTTTTGACGAGGCTGTATTTTTACGCGTCGTCGTTTGACAGCTGTCAAACGACGACACGTAAATGACAGGTCGTCTGCACAGTACGTCGGCAAACCCATTCAAATGAATGGGCAGATGTTTGCCGACGTATTGTAGCCTTATTTTCAGACGTAAAACGAGGCATAATACGCCTCGTTTACGTCTGAAAATAGGTCGTGTGAACCCAGCCTTAAGCATGAATATTCAGATTGACAACCATGCTTGTTGCAGTAATTGAAGATAAGAGGTGGAAACAAAGGATCAGACATGTTAAAATCCAACTGACCATTATCGGTCACAATCCGTGACAATTGTCTAAAGTGTATGGTCATCTTAAACGAAGCGTGTATTCACGTGGTGAATCCTGCAGGATTGTCACTGATCTAGATGCTTTTCCCCTTCTTTGCTGTCAGGTCACAGTTGAGCCATGGCACTCCTACCTCAGGCTGTGGTATTATTCAGATTTTGCTATAAATTCATTTAGTAAGAAGACTTCATTAGACAAATTTGCTTCTTTTCTGTTGTTAACTTACCTGTTTTATGTTAATGAATGACTGAAGGCGACCATTCACATTACATAAGTCGTCCAAGCCTGCTGATTTAACCGTTTCAGCCAACTATAATGTGTATGGGGACCTCCCTACACTCTTGGATTTCAACATGCCTGATCCTTTGTTCTTTTGGGAGATCAGCTGCTGCCTGACGGGTCCTATTTACCTCTCCTCATTGAATAAACATGCATGCTTAACCAAGCAGGCATGTTTATGCTGGAGTTGGGAGGGGGGGGATATGCGGGAAGAATTGCGTCTCAACTGCAAACCCTTATGCTTTTCTGCATAACTTGAAGCTATAGCCATGTCCGCAGTGATCCGGAGAAAACCCTGCTGGTTTAGAAAATACTTCTTATTGCAGTGACACAAATAAAGGGTGCCAAATGGTCAAGCGGTTATAACCACTTACCGATTCACCTGCAGGATGCCTTTTATATGTGGTAAGGGCTGTCTCATGTAACATTGTTTTAATGGTTAATGCACATATTCTGTGATTATTTTAATTTTAATAAACCAACTGTATTATAATAAAATGTGACACGATAATTACTGCTACTTTATGCTTTCTGCATGGGTTTTGGTTTGGAGCATTGGAGAGTTTAGCCCTTTTAATACTAATAACTTCTCATACACATCGACCGGATTCTCTCCCTTTATATTCCTATCTCCTGTTTACCAAGTGCCAGTTTTTGTTGTGTACATGTTCTCTTAACTTTAAGAGTTTAAGTTTAAAAAAAAATTGTACACCTAGTTAACCTTTGCAACCTAAACTCTTGCTAGTTTATTTGCTATGGAAAAACATGCTGACGTGCAGCTTCAAGGCTGTATTCACACTTGTGTTTTCTGCTGCTGTTTCAGACTTCTACGTCGGGAGAATTCTAGGCATACAGTGGCATATGTCGCCAGTAGGAAAAAAAAAAGAATATATATAGCAATGTATAAGTTTTATTCTACTGTATGCCTACGTATAGAATAGAGTAGTTAACTATGCTATACTATACAGCGAAAAAAAAAAAAAGGTATGCTGATGCGTACTGTCCCGGCATAATCCTACAGACTTCTGGCATATACTGGGTGAATGGGTGAAAATAAACTGTTAACACAGCATCAGCATGGGTTTATGAGGGATTGGTCTTGTCAAACTATTCTGATTAAATTATATGAGGAGATAAATTGTAGACTGGACCTGCGCAGGGCTGTGGAAGCGGTGTATCTAGGCGGTTAAAATTGTGCCGCACAAAAGGTTGGTATATAACATGAGAATGCTGGATCTAGAGTAAAATGTGGGTAAGAAACTTGCTCAGAAATAGAAAATAGAGGGTGGTTATAAATGGTACATACTCTGATTGGGTCACCATTACTAGTAATGTACCACAGGGGTCAGTATTAGGCCCTATTTTCTTTAATATATTTATTAACCCTTTCAGGCCCAGATTAATTGTCATTTTTATGCTTTTGTTTTTTCTTCTCCGCCTTCAACAAGTCATAGCTTTTTATTTTTTTCGTTGACAAAAAGCCAGTGTCTTTTTGTACAGGGGAAGATGTTGTTTTTATCGATACCTTTTAGGGGAATGTCTGTCATTTTGGTCACTTTTTATTCAATTTTTTGCGGGGTTGAAGTGGCAAAAAAACTGATTTGGCCATTTTTATGTTTTTTCCCGCTACGGCGTTCATCCTATTGGAAAAATATTTTTATAGTTCAGGGTTTTTTGGACATGGGGATACCTAATGTGTTTATGTTTATTTTTATGTGTGATCTAGAGAAAGGGGAGTTATTTTTTTCGCAGATGATACTAAACTGTAATGTAATTCACAGAAAGGAGGACAGTATTCTATTACAAATGGTTCTGGAGAAGTTGGAGGCTTGAACAGAGAAGTTGCAAACACTGCACGTATGAAACGCCAGTCTTAGTAAATCTTCCCCATTGTGTACAGTTTGGGGCACTAGTGCACAATAAATAGGTGGGCAACTAAAGAAATAAATGGAATGGACCAGAAAGATTATGAAAATTAGGGTTATTCATTTTAGAAGAAAGACGGCTCAGGCTCTGTTCACACCTCCATTAGTTCAGTTGCTTTTTCACAGCTAGAATAGCGTAGCATGCTGTCTTATTGTATCCAACCCAAAAACAAAACAAAATGTATAGAAGAAAGAAGGCTCAGGCTCTGTTCACACCTCCATTAGTTGAGTTGCCTTTTCACAGTTAGAACAGCGTAGCATGCTGTCTTAGGCTAGATTCACACGAGCATGTTCGGTCCGTAAAAGATGGAACGTATTTCGGCCGCAAGTCCCGGACCGAACCCACTGCAGGGAGCCGGGCTCCTAGCATCATAGTTATGTACGATGCTAGGAGTCCCTGCCTCTCCGTGGAACTACTGTCCCGTACTTAAAACATGATTACATCTCTGTCGTAGCGAGGAGGTAGTGGCAGCGAGAATCGGTACCGATACTGACAGGAGGTGTAGTAGTAGGAACAGGTGCCGTGATGGCTGCAGGTTGCACATCCAGTTGCTGTGCAATGGAGTTTACTGCCAGGAGGATTTGGTCTTGTTGTGACCGAAGGTCTCGTATGTCTGCCTGCATGGCTTGTGACGTCATCATGGTCTTGGGTTGACCAGCGGGGTCCATGGCCTGAGTGTACTGTCACGAACCGTGGGTATGTGGACCCACTAGGCCGCACCGCCGTAGCGGAGTAGCAGATGGCCAAACAGCAGTCCTAGTACAAAAGTACCTTTAATAGTCCAGACAGTAATGGAGGCTCAGCACAGATGAACTTGTAGACACCTGACATGGTGTATATCAGCAGGCGTGACCGGTGTCGCAACACGACTCCAACAGATTAAGGCACAGGAACAAATATAGCACGGGATACAGGATACACGTAGAAGGGCACGTGAACAACGGGAACTGGATAACACGAAGGGACCACTTGCTAAGACTAACCTGGGTAAACACAACAACGCTCAGGCAATGAATGAAAGGGCAGAGCCCTTTTTATAGTCCAGGGTGATCATGGGCTAATTACAGATTTTCCTCATGTGTGTGCACTGGCCCTTTAAGGCCAGGCGCGAGCACCCTACGGGAACTAGTGCAGCGATGTGGAAGTAAGTGCTGACGTCTCTCAGGAGGGAGATGCCGTCCGGCCCTCACTTGTCCATGGCCGCGACCGTCGGGGGCAGGTAAGCACGGCGGCCTGTGGCTGTGGACGTTACAGATACATTGTGGGATCTCCACAGTGTCCTCTGTTTCAAACGACCTGGACAGGGCATCGGCCCTCGCATTTTTGTCAGCAGGACGGTAGTGGAGCACAAACTTAAAACGGGTGAAGAACAGCGACCACCTAGCTTGACCAGGGGTTTAGCCGTTGAGCCGACTGGAGATAATTATGATTCTTGTGGTGGGTGTATATCAGGATGGGGTGAGCAGCGCCCTCTAGCAGGTGTCTCCACTCCTTTAGTGCCAACTTGATGGCCAGTAACTCCCGATCCCCAATAGAGTAATTGCGCTCTGCAGGAGAGAAAATCTAGAATAATAGCCACACACTACAGTCTTTCTTTTAAAGCTTCTCTGGAAAAGAAGTGCACCTGCACCAACAGAGGAACTTTTAGCTCCAACGAGGACTGTTGAAACATGTCAGGATGATGGAGGATCGAGGCTGAGATGAATGCAGTCTTGAGGCTATTAAATGCTGATTCTGCCTCTGGAGTCCACACTTTGGCATTTATACCTTTCTTGGTAAGGGTAGAGATGGGAGCTGTCAGAGATGAGAAATTTGGGATAAACTGCCGGTAGAAGTTCGCGAATCCCAGAAAACGCTGTATGGACCGCAGGCCCTGAGGACGTGGACATTCCAGGACAGACTTGACTTTCTTAGGATCCATCTTGAGGCCCTAGTCCGAGATGATGTTGCCCAGGAAGGTCAGAGAATTCTTTTAAAAAATGCACTTCTCCAATTTGGCATACTGGCGATTCTCTCTTAGTCGCAACTGTAATGTCGGGGTAGGGAAACAGACAAGTGAGCCCTAATCTACCCGCCACTCAGTCCCTGCCTACTTGCAACGACCCGCCCTAGGCGACGGGGTACAACTGGGTGACGGTCCCTACACTCAATAGGTGCACGACAGACAAACAGACAAGGGTACAAAGAAGCCAGGGAAATGGGGAAGTTGCCCACGGGAACACCGTGAGCAACAAGCGAGGTGAACGAGCCGAGTAAAACCAGGAGATGAGCGAGGTACAAAAACGCGGAGCAGAAGAGTGGTCAGAAAAGCCAAGGGCAATCACAAGCAGAGGATCAGTAGTTCAAGAAGCTGCAGCAGGGCCAGGAAACAGAGAAGAATCACAAGCAAAGGAGGAACAGGAAAGGCAGGTATAAATAGACAGAGGGCGGGAGCTAGCTCCGTCTGGCCAGGCTGTGATAGGTTCTCCCACTCCTAAGCCTGCCATCCTGGGTGGTGGAAGATGGAGTCAGTCTCAGACATAGAAGCAGGTGCAGACTGATTACCTATGGGCGTCGACACAGAAGTTGTGTCTGGCAGATCCTTTACAGCAACAGAACCTGACGGACATGTCTCCGATGTGTTGTTGGATCTGGGGAGAAGATCAAAATGTAATTGAGATAGACAACCACACAGACATAGAGGAGATCTCGGGAAAATATATAATTCACAAATTCTTGGGAGACTACGGGAGCATTACACAGGCCGAAGGGCATCACCAGGTATTTATAGTGCCCGTCTCGAGTGTTAAATGCCGTCTTCCACTCGCCACCTTGATGGATTCGGATTAAGTTGTAGGCCCCAAGCAAGTCTAGTTTAGAGAAGATCCTGGCCCCTCGTAAACGATAAAATAATTCACAGATCCATGGCAAAGGGTATTTATTTTTTACCGTGATCTGGTTGAGACCACGATAGTCAGTGCAGGGTCGAAGATATCCGTATTTTTTCTTTACAAAGAAAATACTGGCCCCAGTCAGGGAGGAGGATATTCGTATGAAACCCCTCTCCAGACTCTCCTTGATATAGGCAGATATGGACTGAGTCTCTAGCAAGGAGAGAAGGGTATACCCGTCCACGGGGAGGTGAAGAATTAGGAACCAGTTCAATTAGACAGTCGTACGCCCGGTGTGGGAGAAACATCTCAGTCTCCTTCATTCTGAAGACGTCTGCAAACCGCACAACGAGTGGGTTCTCTCGTTAACGACTGAGACATAGGAGCAGTGGCGTAGCTATAGGGGTCGCAGTTGCGACCGGGCCTCTAAGCCTGGGGGGCCCACGGGCCCCAGTTGCCATACAGCAAGCTTCCTAAATAAATCTTCTGTGCCGTGAAGCCGGCACTTCCTGGTTACTACGGTCACATGGTACACTTAGTGTACCATGTGACCGTGTTCTCACGTGACACATCTTCCAGACAGTGGAGTGGAAGAGTCGGTGCGGAGGACTCCAGGTAAGCTGCAGTCTGTAATGTATTGTGTGGTGTTGTAATGTAATGTGTTGTAATGTAATTGTTAAGGATCTGCCAGGCACAGCTTCTGTATCCACGCCCATAGGTAATCAGTCTGCACCTGCTTCTATGTCTGTGAGACTGACTCCATCTTCCACCACTCAGGATGGCAGGCTTAGGAGTGGGAGAGCCTATCACAGCCTGGCCAGACGGAGCTAGCTCCTGCCCTCTGTCTATTTATACCTGCCTTTCCTGTTCCTCCTTGCTTGTGATTCTTCTCGTTTTGTTTCCTGGCCCTGCTGCAGCTTCTTGCACCATTTGATCCTGCTTCATATTGACCCTGGCTTACTGACTACTCTCCTGCTCTGCGTTTGGTACCTCGTACTCTCCTGGTTTGACTCTGCTTGTTCACTACTCTCCTGCTCTGCGTTTGGTACCTCGTACACTCCTGGTTTGACTCGGCTCGTTCACCACTCTTGTTGCTCACGGTATTGCCGTGGGCAACTGCCCCTTTTCCCTTGCTTCTGTGTACCCTTGTCTGTTTGTCTGTCGTGCACTTATTGAGCGTAGGGACCGTCGCCCAGTTGTACCCCGTCGCCTAGGCGGGTCGTTGCAAGTAGGCAGGGACTGAGTGGCGGGTAGATTAGGGCTCACTTGTCTGTTTCCTTACCCCCATCATTACAGTAATGTAATGTGTTGTAATGTAATGTGTTGTAATGTAATGTGTTGTGATGCCTTGTAATGTATTGTGTTGTATTGTGCTGTTTGCGGTGGAGAGGGGGGGGCGATAAATCACAGCCCCCCCCTCCTCTCTCCACCGCAAACTGCACAATCCAACACAATACAGTATAGTACACATGAGTGTATGAGAGCGGGGCTGCGGCTGTGTAAGACAGTCACTGCCCCGCTCCTGAGTCCTGACATGTGCGCGCCGTCAGGATGATGCGGTGCGGCCGGCGCTGCACTGAAGACAGAACATGGCGGGCGCACTACAAAACACCCCCATGTTTTGTCCTCAATGCCTGAACCGCCGCTCATTAGTGCAGCGCCGGCCGCATCACCTCATGCTGACCGCGCGTGCACTTCCTGTCAGGAGCGGGGCAATGGCTGTATTACACAACCGCAGCCCCGCTCTATAACAGCGGAGATCAGAGAAACCTCTCATCTCCGCCGCTATTCTCCTGAATGCTGCGATCAAAGCGGACTGCAGCATTCAGGGGAAAATGAGAAGGGGGACGCCCCTTGGATCGCGTCACAGGGAATTCCTGTGACGCGATTGAGGGACATACCATATATGGGCTGACAGCCGAGGGTCCATTGAAGGACCCCAGTGCTGTCTGACCATATTTCCTGTTGTTAGGGCATACTTAGGTATGTCCTAACAACTGCCTGTGTACTATCTGTACACAGGCTAATGTACTGGGATATATCCGATATATGCCAGTACATTAAAGTTTAAGGGTATGTGCACACGAGAAGTGCCTTTTACGTCTGAAAAGACAGACTGTTTTCAGGAGAAAACAGCTGCCTCGTTTCAGCCGTAAAAGCTCCTCGCATTATGCGAGGCGTCTTTGACGCTCGTAAATCTTGAGCTGCTCTTCATTGACTTCAATGAAGAACGGCTCAAATTACGTTGCAAAGAAGTGTCCTGCACTTCTTTGCCGAGGCAGTCATTTTACGCGTCGTCGCTTGACAGCTGTCAAACGACGACGTGTAAATGACAGGTCGTCTGCACAGTACGTCGGCAAACCCATTCAAATGAATGGGCAGATGTTTGCCGAAGTATTGTAGCCCCATTTTCAGACGTAAAACGAGGCATAATACGCCTTTTTTACAATAAACATTAAAATAAGTCTCAATACATAAAATATACACATAATCGGTATTGGCGCGGCCGTAATAACCTACACAACAATTTTTTTGCATCATTTATGATGTGTGCGCTGTAAAAAATAAAATAAAAACTGCTTTCTATCACTTATTGTGGGGCACGAGGTGCAATGATAAATTTAACCTCCATGTGCCTCACATTAAGGGCTCATTTACACGAGCGTGTGCGTTTTGCGCACGCAAAAACCGCTGCGTTTTGCGTGCGCAAAAGGCACTTAACAGCTCCGTGTGTCAGCCCTGTATGATGCGTGGCTGCGTGCTTTTCGCATGATGACACTCCGTTTGGATGTTTGTAGCACGTGGTGCTTTTCTGTTTACATTCAGAGTTTGACAGCTGTTGCGCGAATCACGCAGTTCGCACGGAAGTGCTTCCGTGTGGCATGCGTGTTTTTCACGCACCCATTGACTTCAATGGGTGCGTGATGCGCGAACAGCGCCCAAATATAGGACTCACGCTGAGCAAAACTCACGGACTGTCTGCACGGCCCCATAGACTAACATAGGTCCGTACGACATGCGTGAAAAGCACGCGCGTTGCACGCACATATATCACACTCGTGTAAACGAGCCCTAACAGTAATTAACCCCATGGTGTACCTTACACATGAACCCATTATGACTGAGAAACATGATGGGGTTAATTACTATTAATGTGAGGCACATTCAAAATTCATCATCACACCTCGCGCCTCACATCAGAAAACGAAAGAACTTTTTTTTTTTTTATTACTGTTGGCAAAGTAAACGAAGTATCGGTATCGTAGTGCAAATTTTGGTATCGTGACATCCCTACACTGTGGGTCGCGTCCCCCTTGGGGGTTCGTGTGAAGACCTCCGGGGGGTCGCGAATCACTCACCGAGGTCCCGGTTCCATTCAATGCTGGAGCAAGGAGCTGACATCTCCTTGATCCAGCATTCACTGTGCCCTGAGCGGCTCGACGCAGGCAGGCGGGATGTAGCGACATCATCGCACCTGTCTGCGCCGAGTCACTCATAGTACACACCGGAGGAGGCGAAGGATCCTCCACCCGACGTGGGAACGGGGATAGGTAAGTAATGATGTTGTTTTTCTATTATGCACATATGGGGGCATTATACTGCATGGGGGCTGATAAGATGGGGGGCATTATACTGTATGGGGAGCATTATACGGTATGGGGCTGTTATGGGGGGGCATTATACTGTATGGGGGCTGATATTGCGGGGGGGGGGTCATTATACTGCATGGGGGCTGATATGGGGGAATCACTGTATGGGGGGCTGATATGGGGAGCATTATACGGTATGGGGCTGTTATGGGGGGGCATTATACATTATGGGGCATTATACTGTGTGGGGGCATTATACTATGGGGGGCTGTTGGGCAAGGCGTCTGGGCACAGGCGCGCGCAGGGGTCTGATGATGATGGTGGTGTTCGGGAGTGGTAGGGGGGCCCAAGCTGAATTCTTGCACCCGGGCCCATGAGCCTTTAGCTACTCCCCTGCATAGGAGGCAGTACAGGATGGATCTGTAACAGGCAGCAGTGGGGACATTTGGAGCACCATTGGAGAACTTCTCCAGAATTCCAGTCCAGCACTGGAGCATGAAGCCGCTGCCAAGGCAGACCCAGCAACAGGATTGACGGCTTTGGGCAAGATGAGGAATACAATTTGCTCAGTGTGAAGAGCTCCAACTTGGAGCCTTAGTGGCAAGGTCTCAGACACAATAGGATCGGGCAAAGGAAGTCCATTCACCGAGGCAACAGGGGTGTCTCCAAGGGAACCGTCAGCAACTGGAGCTGATTCACTAGGTCCTGTTGAATAAAGTTTGACGTGGACTCTGGGCGACAGTCCCTACGCTCGATAAGTGCACGACAGACAAACAGACAAGGGTACACAGAAGCAAGGGAAAAGGGGCCGTTGCCCACGGCAACACCGAGAGCAACAAGAGTGGTGAACGAGCCGAGTCAAACCAGTGACAGCACATCATGATCTAGCAAGATCACTATGTGCTGAATAGATGAATAGAGAGAAGTGTATGACGCTGATTGGTCACTGATTTGTCAGCGTCATACACTCCTCTTTACAACGCCCACTTAGTCAAAAGCTAAAAAAAACACCCAGTTGGGCATTAAGAAAGTCATTAGCATAAATGTAAAATAGGTCATAACTCTCTGTCAAAATTGATAGTTTTTCTAAATAAAAAACAAAACTGCTGTAATCTACATTACAGCGCCGATTACATTATGTACAAGATAGGGCACTTATAATGTGGTGACAGAGCCTCTATAAGATGGCTTTCCATTGGGCTCACCAAAACAATCATAGATCTGTCACAAGTGGCTGGCAAATTCATTTTAAGAGATGCTACGGCAGTCTCCCAGGTCTTCTTAAAAATATTTTCTGCTATTCTCTTCATTGGTTCTCTGAGCGGAGTAGAGTCTTTGAAGGGTAACACCATCTTTTTGCCACTTTTGCTACTTGAACATTTACTTCGGGTACCTCTTTCCAGGTTTTAACATCTTCAGCAAACGGAATAAAGTAGTACTAGTAGACGGGGTTGAATTTACCATACAAGTTTGAATTTCCTGTCTGATGGATATAATATCTTACATTAGACTGTTTTTTTTTTTTTTATATCTGCTGCACAATATTGGAACAATGGTTTCTTATCTGGTGGTAACATCGTCTAGTCCAGGGGTCTCAAGCACGCGGCCCGTGGGCCGCATGTGGCCCCTAGGGCTGTCATCTACGGCCGGTGGGACACAGCCGCTAGACTCTGGAATTCCCTGACATCGCTGTCCACATATGAACAGCGATGTCTGGGGCTTCCCCAGAGCCGGAGTCCCGGGCAGAGCGCTAGTATAGGATCTGCTCCGGGACTCTGTGGAATTCCCTGACATCGCTGTCCATATATGGACAGTGTGTCAGGGTCTTCCCCAGAGCAGAGACCCGGGCAGAGCGCTAGTATTGGCTCTGCTCCGGGACTCTGTGGAATTCCCCAGAGCAGGAATCCCAGTGATGTCAGGACCACAGCTGGAGTCCCAGGAAGAGCCTACTAGCGCTCTGCCCGGGACTCCAGCTCAGGGGTTGCCCCTGACATCTATGTCCATATATGGACAGTGATGTCAGGAGCAGAGCTGGAATCCCAGGCAGAGTGCTAGAAGCGGCTCTGCTCTGGGACTCCAGCTCGGGGCAAGACCCTGACATCACTGTGGCAGCATCCGCGGAGGGCACTGCGGCAGCATCCGCGGAGGGCACTGCGGCAGCATCCGCGGAGGGCACTGCGGCAGCATCCGCGGAGGGCACTGCGGCAGCATCCGCGGAGGGCACTGCGGCAGCATCCGCGGAGGGCACTGCGGCAGCATCCGCGGAGGGCACTGCGGCAGCATCCGCGGAGGGCACTGCGGCAGCATCCGCGGAGGGCACTGCGGCAGCATCCGCGGAGGGCACTGCGGCAGCATCCACAGAGGGCACTGCGGCAGCATCCACAGAGGGCACTGCGGCAGCATCCACAGAGGGCACTGCGGCAGCATCCACAGAGGGCACTGCGGCAGCATCCACAGAGGGCACTGCGGCAGCATCCACAGCGCAGTGGCCAATCAAGCGCAGTGATACTGTGGTTATTAAACCAGGTATTGGTACTTTTGGCAGTGTGGGCAGGTGCCAAGTCCTGCTGGAAAATGAAATCAGCATCTCCATAAAGCTTGTCAGCAGAGGGAAGCATGAAGTGCTCGAAAATGTCCTGGTAGACAGGTGTGTTGACCAACACTGTTGCTCAGTTGTCCAAAGTCCTGTTTTCAGATGAAAGTAAATTTTGCATTTAAAGGACCAGTGTCACGAAAAAAATATTTTTTAGATCAATTTGATTTTAGTGTTTTATTAAAACATTTTTTATTTATTTGTGTTTTATTTTTTCACTTTTTCTTCCCTATGGGGGCTGCCATTTTTTTTTCCATCTCTGTGTGTGTCGATTAACGACACATACAGACATGGAATACGGCACATACAGTCCCATAGTGAATGCGAACGGGGCCCGTTCCATCCACTATGCTGTACGCCATCTGTGTGGGAACGGCGCATGCGCCACTCCCACAGTCCAAATTGAACTGTGCGACGTCCGGCGCCATTTTCTTGTGGACCGTAAGTCGCGGCCGGACAGTAAGATTACTACTTCCGGTCGCGGCTTCCGGACTTGTGCACTTGGAGCGGAGGTAGCAGACGGACCGGCGGCAGGAGCAGGTAAGTTAGGTCTGTGTATGTACGTGTTTTACTGTGTGTTTACTACTGTATGTTAACCTACTACACTGTGTGTTAGCTCAAAAAATGGCAACACAGTGTAGGAGGTTTGACCGTTCAATCCCCTAGTTTCTCCCGGCACTAGCCAGGATAAAGGGGGGGGGGGGGAGGAGTCTGAGAGCTCACTAGCGAGTGAGTTCTCAAATTTTGCAGCATAAAGCAATGTGGTTGCTTTACCACATGCAATGCTGCAATTTTGGGAATTGCTCCATCTAGTGACCAGCGCTGGGAAATATTATAAATTAGAATCTAATTTATAATATTTCCTGACTCGTGAAAAAAAATTAAAAAAATTTGAACAATGTTTAATCACCTATATATACACTGTTTAACTAAAAAAATAAAAATAAAATTCTAGCGACACATTACCTTTAATTTGGAAATCAAGGTCCCAGAGTCTGGCAGAAGAGTGGAGAGGCATCAATCCAAGTTACTTGTGGTCCAGTGTGAAGTTTCCAGTCAGTGTTGGTTTGGACAGCCATGTTATCTGCTGGTGTTTGTCCACTGTGTTATATCAAGTCCAGAGTCAGCGCAGCCGTCTATTAGGAAATTTTTGAGCACTTCATGCTTCCCTCTGACGACAAGCTTTATGGAGATGCGGATTTCATTTTCCAGCAGGACTTGGCACCTGCCCACACTGCCAAAAGTACCAATACCTGGTTTAATAACCACAGTATCACTGCGCTTGATTGGCCAGCAAACTCACCTGACCTAAACCCCATAGAGAATCTACAGTATGGGGTATTGTCAAGAGGAAGATGAGAGACCAGACCCAACAATGCAGACGAGCTGAAGGCCGCTATCAAAGCAATCTGGGCTTCTCTTACACCTCAGCAGTGCCACAGGCTGATCGCCTCCATGCCACGCCGCATTGATGCAGTAATTCATGCAGAGTCAGAGCCCCGACCAAGTATTGAGGGCATCTACTGTACATACTTCTCAGTAGGCCAACATTTCGAAATTGGACTTATATAATATTATAATTTTTTTAAACACTAAATTTTGGGTTTTCATTAACTGCTAGCCATAATCTTCAACATAAGAAAAAAATGCTGGAAATGGATCATTCTGTGTGTAACGAATCTATATAATATTTGACTTATTGAATTACTGAAATAAATTAACATTTTGATGACATTCTAATGCATTGAGGAGGACTAGTATATTCCCCTCCCTTCTTGTTTTCAGCTGAAATATGTAAAAGCAGAAACAAACAATTTGATTGCAGGATTTTCGGGTATAGTAATTTAGAAGACACGAATGATGGAGGGGAGGTCTTTTAACCGCTCTATGCTTCCTGTACCTATTAGGGCCAATGGACAATTTCTCCTATGGTGTGAAGGAAGCATGACTAGGACAAAAAAAAGTCTTAATTAGGCTAGAAATATCCCTAAAGGGTATGTTCCCTTAGGTCACATTCGCTGCATAAAAAGAAACACAGCATATCTGACCTAGATCCCGCAGGGTGCAGATTTTTGGGCGGAATTTGTAAGAGAAAAAAAAATAAAAAGTCTATACTTCCTCCCTGGGCATTGCCATAGCAAAGCGTTCCTCTGTTCTCCGTGCAGCACGGCCTCTTGAGATGACGCTGCAGCCCATGTCACATGAGATAAAACATCATCCCAGAAGTCTGGGCTGCACCGGGAACAGCTGGGAAGAAAAGGAGCCGTCACTACAACACCAGGGAGGTAAGTATAGCCATTTTTTATTTAAAGGCAAAAAACGCACCGCTGGTTAATTTATGAACGTCTTCGTAGCACATTTTTGTTTCCGCAGCACGTGGACGAGGTTTGTTCAAATCGCTTCCACTTTTACACTACTGTAAATGCTGCAGAATTTCCGAACAGAATTCCGTTGTGGAAAATCCGCAGCATTTACGCTACCTGGGAACCCAGCCTAAAGGCTCTTTTACATGGACCAATCATCGGGTGAACGAGCAGTAATAGGAATGCTTGTTCCCAATCAGTGCCCTGTATGAACAGGGCAAAGACCAGCCAATAAATAAGCAGAAGCTCGTTCATCGGCTGATCGCATCTTTTATGTAACCAAACACGTTGCAAATGCATAGGGACGACTGATCGTACTAACGATCCCTTGTTGACATACGAAGTGATCCTTGCTCCGTTTAAAGGCAACAAACAAGCACCGATCTACCAGCTTTGTTTATTGGCGCGCATTTGAAAAAAAACTTAGCAAACATCGGGGAGATCATATTTTTTCAAAGGTTTAGTCACATAAAAAAATACAAAAAAACATCACAAATGTAAGAAATGTTCAGAGTAAAACCTGATTTATGTAATACGTCATTTTCTGATTTATTCCTACATTACAGGAGTGGTCTATAGAGCATGCTGATTAATGTACAACCTAATATCCAAAAGCATTCTTTGGATATTGTGGGTAACCATGAGAAATAAAATGAACTCGCTCATGTTCCCACGAAAGCAAATACTACTTTATTTAAATATAAAACATACATGTAGAAGTGCCATTTCCTGAGAAAGTTACAAAATTGTGATAATTCAACATTCTAAAATATTTACCTTCATGTAGGTCAAATTCACACACTAAAAGCAGCTTTAAAGAGTAAAGGTCGGATTCACACGAGCGGGTTTGGTCCATGATATACAGTCCGTATTTCGGCCACAAGTCCCGGACCGAACACACTGCAGGGAGCCGGGCTCCTGGCATCATAGTTATGTATGACGCTAGGAGTCCCTGCCTCTCCGTGGAACTACTGTCCCGTACTGAAAACATAATTACAGTACGGGACAGTTGTCCCGCAGCGAGGGACACCTAGCGTCATAGATCTAAGACGCTAGGAGCCCGGCTCCCTGGAGTGTGTTCGGTCCGGGAAATGCGGCCGACATACGGACTGTATATCACGGACCAAACACGCTTGTGTGAATCCGGCCTAATTGAACTTAACTGCACTTTCTGGATCGGTGAGTGTCCGGGTGCTGAAATCACTCGTTAGGCTGAAGAAGGCTCACTTATAACATCCATTGGAGCAGTCTGCAAATTGACAGGGATCGTCGATCACAGCCGAAGGTGCAGGGCGCTCAGCGGAGCGTTTCCACACCTCAGCACCCAGACGCCCACCAATCGAAACTTTTGATATGTCGCTATGAGATAACAAAAGTTTGCAGAAAGTGCAGTAACTCTTTAAAGTGTAACGATCATTTTATTTTTGCATACATCAGTAGTAAATGTAAATACATGAAACTTTGTGATAGATCGCAGACATTTAAAAAAGAAAATGCTCTAATCTAAGGAGTGAATGAGCTTTTTTTTTTTTGTAACTATAGGTACTAAAATGTTCAAACGATCTCTAACCTTCAAAATGGAGGCTATAAATCTTGCCATTTAGCCTGGCCTTCTCTCTCCGGCTTTCTTGTGGCTGATTTGTTGTAAATAAGTGGCTGGTAACCATTCAAAATAAAACGGATCTGAGTGGGATCAAATCGCCGATTGGATAAGATGGACGCAGCCCAGGGTGCAACTAACACAGATCCTCTTGTGGACCCCCTGAGCAGTTGGTGTTGACCTGATGCTTGTTTTTATAAGGGCTTCTAAAAGACTGTGCAATTTATAGAGGCTGCCACCATGACCGTTCCTCTCAAACATATATGTTGCATACTAAAAATTAAAGGATTAATGTAGTGATGGGATTTAGCTTACACATCCATGCTGAAATGAGGACCAACAATATAATATTAGTTGTTTTTTTAGATCAAACCTGTATTCAAAACGATTTGAAATGTTTATCCAGAACACATTAGCCCCTGGGCACAGATGTACCAAATACTCAGCGCAAATTACATGTCAGTTCAGCAGCAAGCACAACCATTTCTGTTTATTTCTTTTTCGCTGGGGTTGTATCCGGCAGATCGTCTGGGGTCTCATTTTCTTTGTTCATTTTTTTTACTTTAGCCTTGCTCTTGGAAGAAGTAAACGTCAGTGTGGATTTGTTGAATTCCAGTGAGAAAACCCCAACATCTCCATCAAACCTGTTTTTAGACACCTGCAAATGTCTCTTGCCCGGGCCACTGACCAGCTTCCTGTCTTGGAGGATAAGAACATTATCTGACTCTTGGCTGGCCTGTGATCGTTAAAAAAAAAAAAAGTAAATTAACGGGGTCACCACAACAGTCTAAAGAAAAATAGAAAAAAATAAATTATATATTAAAAAAAAGGATTTCTCTAACTAAACGTGCACAGCTTATGGTAATGTATCTGTTAAATATCATTGTTAGGCCTCATGCACACGACCATCATTTTTACCCGCAAAAAATAGGGCGTGTCCTATTTTTCGCATTTACGGACCGTGCTCCTATACTTATTACTGTGAGCACAGTCCGCAAATGCGGGCGACACTCCGTGGCCCGTCCGTAAAATACCGCACGGTCGTGTGCATGAGGCCTTAGAGGTGCAGATTAGGCTCACATCTGCGTCAGGGCTCTGTTCCGACGGAACCCTTGCACAACGGAGACAAATGGAAACCATTGGCACCGGATCCATCACCATTGAACTCAATGGTGATGGAAACGGAAACCTACTGTTTCCATTTGTCAGTCAAGGCTCCGTTCTGGCGAAAAGCTCAGATGGAACGTTGGAACGGAGCCCTGACGAAGACGTGAATGAAGCCTTAAACCATATTACTCGACTCATGTTGTAGTTTCTTAACTACAGCACAGAACACCCCTGGGCCAGGGAAAGAGACAAAATGTGACAACCTCTATGGATGCCATTCTTTGCATTAATATGGGTCGGTCATTCCGCTTCCCCTCCCTGAAGCTGCTAGCTTAGTCAATGTCTTACCAAAAGAGTGGTTTGCATTCAGCTAGGCGATACATTTTTCTTGAATAATCGACGTCTTCTGGCAACAATCTACCTTCACACCTGAAATATCCTTATCGGTCAATCCCACTACTATACCCCTCTCATGCACTCACATCCACTCTCACTACCTGCTACTGTAAAATATTTCCTGTATCCACCCATATGTAATATACATTTAATATCCCAGCTAGACTTCTGCAACAGCCTCCTATGCGGCCTCTACTAATAAACAGTCTAGTACTTCTACATAAATCCCAAACTTTGCTGCTTGACTCATCTACACCTCCTCCTATTCCCCAAATGCCACCCTCTCAGATTGCCTCCACTGGCTTCCCATCAAACAGATTCCAATTCAACCTTTAACCTACAACGCCCTATCCTATTCTGCTTTGTCCTTCATTTATCCTCACAGATACCACGATTACGTAGGCTACACCCCTTTTTGCATACCAGGCCCCAGAATAAAAACGTATCCCCGGAGCCTGCTGTAAAACTATTGTATATAATATACGCCCTGATACTGCCCCACACAGTATAATGCCCCCATAACTGCCCTCCACAGTATAATGTCCCCCACACAGTATAATGCACCCATAGCTGTCCCCAACACAGTATAATGCCGCTATAACTGCCCTGCACAGTATAATCCCCCCTGTAGCTGCCCTCACACAGTAGAATACCCCCATAACTGCCCCATAGCTGCTCCCCTCACAACATAATACCCCCATAGCTGCCACCACACAGTATAATGCCCAGATAGCTGCCCCCTACAGAGCCCCAATAGTGCCTAGTAAAACACATACTCACCTAACCCCATTCCAACGACGAGTGGAGGAGATCCCTCTGCTCCGCCAGTCTGTGTGGCTCAGCGCAGACAGCCATGATGACATCACTGCCTCATGCCTGTCTGCACTGAGCCGTGAGTGTCCAGCGATACCTAGCGAGTGGTAGGGCAGGGACCATACGACTCCCTGCTCTACCATTGGATTAAACTGTACCTGCGTCCTGAGGACACGAATATGGTTGAAAGCGGGGGGGGGGTGGAAACCCCAAAAAACTGAAATGCAGAAGATGGCGTCGGTTAAAAAAATATCTAAAAACAAACAGTTGAGAAAGGTGGGTGTGGTCAAGCTAGAAATGTACTTCTAACCCAAGTTCCTAGGTTAAAAAAAAGTGCAAATTAGTGGTGCAAATGTACAGCTGCTCATAGTAGGCGTAAAAAAAAACAACTCAAAACAGTCGGAATTCCAAAATCACCAGATTAAATCAATGTGCACAATTCTCACCAACTGCCCCACACTATTATTCTGTAATGGTTACAATATGCTCCCCCAATGTTGTCCAGGTGTAGCGCCCCCCTCATGCCTTGGACTAAGTATGCCACAGTATAAACTTTGCCAGGAGCATCCCTTCAAACCAATATATGAGAAACTGGTAGTACGGTCTTTTTTAATTTATTTTTTAAAGTTCGAAAAAAAAAAAAAGAGATTATCCAAATCATTTCGGGAACATAACGCGCTCTCGCTCTCTGCACTATAGTAGTTTATGTTTGGGATTCCTTTTATTGATAGTAAGCAGTCCTCTCCTAGCGGTCATTTGGTAAGTCTTCGCAACATGGGGAAGTGGTAAACAACATCATGTACAAATTACAAGCGAGAACTCTTAACCAGGTCATGAATGGATTTTCAACCTACTTTTGCAGAGCCAAAAATAGAGGAGGTTTGTAATTCCTTATCATCATCTTCTTTCCTGGGATGAATGACCAAAGTCACATGACAGCCGTGTTCGGTGGAAAATTTCCTAAATGACCCAACTATGAAGTCCTGAACAGCAAATCTGAAAAATTTTGGTGATGAGTTAGTTGGGATTCCTTCTAAAGAAAGAAAGGAGAAAAAACAAAAACAGGTCTACATGCACAATTATATCTAAAAACTGAACATTGACAGAAACAAAGACAAGCATGTAAAATGTCTTGACTATGAAGATTGGTGAGCAGCCATTTTATTAATTTATTTGAGGAAAAAGTTATTTTTTGGGTATTGGAGCTTTGAAATAACTTAAAACTTTACATTAAATTTCCTTTCATTCAGCATTTAGGTAAAAACAACAACTTATCTTTAAAGGGCAGAAAAGCTTTAGGAAGACATCCAAAATAAAATGCTATCTTACAACACACTTATTTATCTGATTAAAGGCTAAGTATTACCTAAAAAGTGTTTGTTTTTTAATAAAAATGTGAGGGGTGTTTTGTGCAACTTTTAAATTAGTTTTCATTAAAAATCTTTTTAATTTTTGAGATAGAGCGGCTTTGTATTCTCTATACAGAGCAGCTGTAGCATTTGCTATCACCTGAATCCATCAGGTCCGCTGGACTGACGGGTTCAGTGTCAGCGGGTCCTGTGTGTCTGACACGCAGGAACCACCTGTAATCTATCACATCTAAGTTATGAGTTGTATCTCAACTTTTTAATAAAAACAAATTTAAAAGTTTCACCAAACACACCGATTAACATTTAAAAAACATATAATAATATTATTATTATATCACTTTCAAAGGTTTTTATAGTCTTTAAAGAAAAAAGTATCATAATTGATCATTGCCCCTTGTCTTTGCAATTCCAAATGATCTATAAGAATTTCTGTACTATCACATGGAAGGAATTTTACAGTGATTTAGAGAGGGTCTGTTAACTCTCCTGACAAGTCTATTTTAGTAAACACTTGCATTTCCCATGAAATAATGCTAGGTCACCTTTTCTTAAACCTCTGCATTTTGCCTTTCCTCTGTTATTCCTCCTGGAAATGTATGAATAAATTAACTGGGTGTTTCCATTTCCTCTGCTCAGGTGTGTCTACACAGACTGACACGGTCACCATTGACTGAGCAGTATCAGATAATGTCGGGGCACACACCCCATTGGAAAGATCCTCCAGAATTGCTATTTTAAAAGAAAGTATTTAGTAAAACAGATATTGTCAGGAGATGTGACAGGTCCTTTTTAAAAGGCAGTAAGCACCAAATCCGCTCTCATAAAAAGAAGGCATAGGTCTAAAGACCTGTAGATGGAAAACAATAGAAATTATAGGGGCCATACACAAACGTGCCTGGTATTAACGAAATGTATATAAAAAAAATAAAAAAAAGACCACCCTGTGCAGAATTTATAATATAACATTCAGCACCTTCATTTAAAAGCTCAAGAAAACGGAGTTGAGTTTGCTAGGCAGAAGCAAGAGCGGTTACCCTGCTTTTCCAGACTCAGAATGTCACTATAGGAAAGCTGGGTATCTACCCCATGTGGGAGCGGTAATGAAAAAAAAACAACTCCTTAGGATGTTTTACAACTTATTAGGTTATGGATGCAGCCATTTTTTTTTCATCACCGCATTTTGAGAGCCATGACATTTTTACTTTTCACTTGACGTAGCTGTAGGTGGGCTTTTTTTGTTGTGTGATTTTATTTTTATTTTTTTTATAAAAGGACACTATTTTAGGGTACGCATAATTTATTGAATAACTTGTTCATTTAAATATTTTTTTCCTATGGGCGGTGGGGTTGACAGGGACTGGAAAAAAAACAAACCCAGCAATTCTGCAATTGGTTTCTTAGGATTTGTTTTAACGCCATTCATAAAGCAGTATAAATGACGTTCACCTTATTTGGTCAGTCGTTCCGATTATGGCAACACCATATACACAGTCAAGTCACATTATTATGACCACCAGCTGATATCCAGAGTAACCGCCGTGTGCAGCACAGACAGCAGCTAGACGGGCTGGGAGTGACTCAATGTGCTGGTAGGTTGTCTCCGGTATCTGGAGTCATGCAGACTGCAGTGCATCCCACATTTGCTGGAGGGTGCGTGGGGGAGGATCCATAGAGCAAATAAGACTATTGAGGTGGTCCCACAGATGCTTAATTGGGCTCAAGTCTGGCAAATTAGGGGGCCAGTGTAAAGGATCTGCCAGGCACAGCTTCTTTATCAACGCCCATAGGTAGTCAGTCTGCACCTGCTTCTAGGTCTGTGAGACTGACTCCATCTTCGACCACTCAGGATGGCAGGCTTAGGAGTGGGAGAACCTATCACAGCCTGGCCAGACGGAGCTAGCTCCCGCCCTCTGTCTATTTATACCTGCCTTTCCTGTTCCTCCTTGCTTGTGAATCTTCTCTGTTGGTTTCCTGGCCCTGCTGCAGCTTCTTGTACTATTTGTCCCTGCTTCATATTGACCCCGGCTTGCTGACTACTCTCCTGCTCTGCGTTTGGTACCTCGTGCTCTCCTGGTTTGACTCGGCTCGTTTACTACTCTTGTTGCTCACGGTGTTGCCGTGGGCAACTGCCCCGTTTCCCTTAGGTTCTGTGTTGCCTTGTCTGTTTGTCTGTCGTGCACTTATTACTGTCTGTCTATTTATACCTGCCTTTCCTGTTCCTCCTTTGCTTGTGATTCTTCTCTGTTTGTTTCCTGGCCCTGCTGCAGCTTCTTGAACTACTGATCCTCTGCTTGTGATTGACCTTGGCTTTTCTGACCACTCTTCTGCTCTGCGTTTTTGTACCTCGCTCATCTCCTGGTTTTACTCGGCTCGTTCACCTCACTTGTTGCTCACGGTGTTCCCGTGGGCAACTTCCCCATTTCCCTGGCTTCTTTGTACCCTTGTCTGTTTGTCTGTCGTGCACCTATTGAGTGTAGGGACCGTCGCCCAGTTGTACCCCGTCGCCTAGGGCGGGTCGTTGCAAGTAGGCAGGGACTGAGTGGCGGGTAGATTAGGGCTCACTTGTCTGTTTCCCTACCCCCATCATTACAGCCAGGGAAGTACTTGGGAGTCTTGGTCGTGCTCTTCCAACCACTGTCGGACATTTCTAGCCGTGTGATATGTTGGATTGTCTTGCTGGAATATTCCATGTGCCCCAAGGAAGACAAACAACATGTATGGGTGGATGTGATCTGCAACGATGGATTCATACCCAAATCGGTTCAGAGTGCCTCCCACATGGATGAGTGGGCCCAGAGAATGCCATGAAAAAATTCCCCAGACCATAACGCTGCCGCCACCAGCTTTGTGTTCTTTCAGCAATGCTTGATTTTCACGGTGAGCTGCTTCACTGGAGTGTTGTTCGGCCCTCGCGCACCTTCATAGCCGACGTTCCCCTCACATCAATGGCACGTGGTGCTCCGCAGTTTCCAGGTCGGTTATTCCCAATGATGCCATTTGTCCACTCAGAATACACTTTCACCACAGCAGCACGCGAACAGTTCACAAACTGCGCTGTTTGGGAAATACAGCCACCCTTGGCCCAAAAGCCAATAATAATCCATTTTTGCAACTCTGATAAATCTCCCATTTCACCCATGGCAATGAGGAGTGATATGTGTTCAATCAGCCTATCGCGCAATTTATATACCCACCAAGCACATCACATCCTTCATGGGCCATGCGCTGCTGACGTCGACAGTAGGAGGTGGTCATAATAACGTGACTCGATTGTGTAGATATATATTTATTTTTTTTTTAAGTTTTACTACTTTTGCACAATAAACATTTTTGGTAAAAATATTTAGTTTTCGTGTCGTGGCATTCTGAGAACCATAACTATTTCCATTTTTCCAGCGATGCATGATGTATATCTGGCATCAGAGATACACGGTGCACCGTACTGGGAGCACTGAAACGTTAGCTTTAAAGGGATATTCCAAGAGTTTTTCTGAATTTTAACTACTTTTCTTTTTCCATCAATATATGCAAATTAATCTTTTTATTTACTCCCATTTCATGTGATTGCACCGCTGAGTTTTTTTTACATGACTGCGGCTTCACGTACATGTCTCTTAGTAAAGGAACTCCCCCAAAGCACAGCATGTCGGCAATCCTGTGCCATACATGGGCAGGTCAGCAAGGAAAGCTAGAGGGGCGGACTGTATGCTCGGCTAGACTCATAGTGGAGAGAGACGAGTGGCGAGGGGAGAGAGAGGCGAGTCGTGGCATGCCAAGAAATGTGGTTTTCAGCGTATTGCCAAACTACATACAAAACTGGGACACAGATTAAAAAAAAAACAAAAAAAAAAACTAAGAAAAACGATTGCAATGGTATTTCGTTTGTAGATGGAAATTCCACATGGTTTAGGTTGTGTGTGGACGTACCCTTAGGGTATGTTCACACGGCAGCGTCCATTACGGCTGAAATTACGGAGCTGTTTTCAGGCGGAAACAGCTCCTGAATTTCAGACGTAATGGCATGTGCAGGCGTTTTTCGCAGCGTCCATTACGGTCGTAATTGGAGCTGTTTTTCTATGGAGTCAATGGAAAACGGCTCCAATTACGTCCCAAGAAGTGACGCGGCCGTCTTTTTTACACGCCGTCTTTTGACAGCGGCACGTAAAAAAAATTACCGTCGGCACAGTACATCGTAAAACCCATTCAAATGAATGGGCAGATGTTTGCCGGCGCTTTGGAGCCGTATTTTCGGACGTAATTCGAGGTTATAACGCCCGAATTACGTCCGTAAATAGGGTGTGTGAATCCAGCCTAATAGTACAGCGTGGAGCAGAAAGGGATTCATGGAAAAAACGCTCTTAACACACCAGAATTAAATTTATAACATTTTCCAATCACAATTATTTCAAAAAGATGGTCCAATGTGCAATACATCTAAATATTATGCCAACCCAATAATATCGCACGTAATAAGTTCTTACTTATCCGAAAACAGATGCTCCTGGCCCATCATGAACTGCAGATTGTCAATGATAACGTGGTTGATATCATACATGTACACTGCATGCTGCATAGTGTCAATCACAGACCTGAATGGTGGGGGGGGTGTTACACAGAAAGGTTATAAAGTAAAGGATGAACATGGTGCATTAAAAAAAGTAAAGTCATGATTAATAAATTGGCCTAAGAAAACATCTATTGGTAAGAAAATAATTTAATAGACAACCAATATAGCTGAACTTCCAGTTATCACTTTTGAAAAATTACCACAGCAAAAGAAAAATAAAAATGCTACTATCTCTGGAAGTAAAACAAACAGATAACAAACTTTAGATATCTTTTGATTTACAGTACATTGTAATTTTTTAATTTGAGTGGAAAGCTTGAAATTCTACACACACCATTTATGTTTGTAGCTTTTTTAAGCGCAAATAAAAAAAAAAGGAGGAAACCCTATTTGAACTCAGCATAAAACGATGGGTCTCATACACAATAGCTCACAAGAACGAAGGGCCAGTGTTGCCTATACCAACCGGATTACCGTTTTCGTCTTCAAATATGCTCTGAGAAATTGAAGCTGAATGCCGGATTGTGCCATGGACAACAGTGCAGTTTTGTTTTTAAGATAGCCTATATGCGCTCCCTGTATTTATTATTATATGACTATTTTTACTTACTTTATGTTCTGCTCTCCGTGGAAAGTCATAAAGTAAAGAGGGAGCTCTTCAAATCTATCTGCCCATTCATCGTACTTGTCTAGCTGTTCCTCCAAACGCTGCAGAGAGAACTGGCTCAGCATAACTTTTGCCAAGCGAACATTGTTGAGTTCAAAACTCCCCCACAAAGTGTTAACCCCTTGCATGCACAAGTCCAGGGCATATTCACTGATAAATGTTGTTTTTCCACTACCAGTTGGACCTAAAAGGAAATGTAAAAAAAATAAAATAAAAATGTAAACACAGGGCTGAACAAATACCAAGAGTTACAGTGAAGGAAATAAGTATTTGATCCCTTGCTGATTTTGTAAGTTTGACCACTGTCAAAGACATGAACAGTCTAGAATTTTTAGGCTAGGTTAATTTTACCAGTGAGAGATAGATTATATAAAAAAAAAAAACTGAAAATCACATTGTCAAAATTATATATATTTATTTGCATTGTGCACAGAGAAATAAGTATTTGATCCCCTACCAACCATTAAGAGTTCAGCCTCCTCCAGACCAGTTACACGCTCCAAATCAACTTGGTGCCTGCATTAACCCCTTAGCACACCAGGACGTACCAGTACGTCCTGCATTGAAGTGCTTTAAGCCACAGGGGCGTACCGGTGCGTCCTGGCTAAAAACTGTCACCCTGTCAAAGGACAAGGTGACAGAACTGTGCCGTCAACTGTTTATGACAGTTGACCGGCACAGTAAGACGGCAGGGGACCATTCATAGCGGTCTCCTGCCGGCGATCGCTGTGATTGGTCAGTCAAAGCAGACTGACCAATCACAGCTCTATGACGTGTGTATGTGATGACGCTGGCTCAGAAGCTGAGCCAGCGTTATCACCGCTGGGAATCAGATGTCCGGCACCCCTCTGCAACGGCCAGGACCGGAGCTAGGCTCCGATCCGGCCGATTAACCCCTTCGATGCATCGATCAACGTGATCGATGCATCGAAGTGGCTTGTAGCCTGTCGGCAACCACGATGGTTGCCACGGGCGCGGGTGTCAGCTGTTTGTCACAGCTGACATCGTGCCCTAACGGCCAGGACCGGAGCAAGGCTCCGATCCGGCCGATTAACCCCTTAGATGCAGTTATCGCTGCATCTAAGTGATTAGATCGTACCCTATGATTGCTAATAACAACCATCGGCACCCGCGAAGGTTCCGATGGTTGCTATGGCAACCATAGCATAACAATCGCTTCCTAGTACGGAAGCCTATTAGGCCCCGCCGGGAGGCGAAGCCTAATAGGCTTGCTGTCAGTGAATAGCTGACAGCTCTAATACACTGCACTATGTAGGTAGTGCAGTGTATTAGAATAGCGATCAGGGCTTCATGCCTTCAAGTTCCCTAGTGGGACAAAAAAAAAAAGTTAAAACAAGTTAATAAAAATGTTGTAAAAAAGTAAAAAATACTTTTCATGTTAAAAAACACTATAACAGCCTTTTTTCCTATAAGAAGTCTTTTATTATAGGAAAAACCAAAAAACATAAAAAAAAAGTACACATGTGGTATCCCCGCGTCCGTAACGACCCAAACTATAAAAATATCACGCTATTTTACCCGTACGGTGAACACCGTAAAAAAATTAAATAAAAAACTATTCCAGAATGGCTGTTTGTTAGTCACTACCCCTTGCAAAACAGAATAAGAAAAAAGGGATCTAAAAGTTGCATGTACCCCAAAATTATACCATTAAAAAACGTAGCCCGTCCCGCAAAAAACAAGCTCTCCCACCGCTTTTTTGACGGAAAAATAAAAAAGTTATGGCTCTCAGAATATGGTGACACCAAAAATAAATTATTTGAAACAAAAGGGATTTTATCGTGCAGACGCTGCAAAACTTAAAAACTATATATTATATATATATATATATATATATATATATATATATATATATATATATAGTATCGCTGTAATCATACCGACCCGCAGAATAACGTAAAATTGTCATTCATAGCGCATGGCGAACGCCGTAAAAAAATAAATAAAAATCAGAATTGCAGGTTTTTGGTCACCTTGCTTGCCAAAAAAATTAAACACAAAGTGATCAAAAAAACTCGCATGTACCCCAAAATGGTGCCAATGAAATCTACAGATTGTCCCGCAACAAATAAACCCTCACACGGCTCCGGGGGAGAAAAAATAAAAGAAGTTCTGGCTCTCAGAATATGGCGATGCAAAATGTGCAAAGTGTCCAAAAGCGGATAAGATCGGGCGCCATTTATCAGTGTGACACCGGCCACATATCTGCGGATTATTATTTACACCATTATTACACCCTCTTATTATACCCCTGATGTTCTCCGCACAGATAACATATTCCCCCACATCATAAACTCAAATACCAGCAATACCCCAAACAGAACAACTAGCGAGCAAAATCCACGCTCCAAAAGCCAAATGGCGCTCCCTTCTGAGCCCTGCAGCGTGCCCAAGCAGCAGTGTACGTCCACATATATGGCATCGCCATACCCGGGAGAACCCGCTTAAGAGTTTGAGGTATTTTTCTTCAGTGGCACCAACTGGGCACAAAATATTGTGCACTAAAATGGCACATACCTGTGGAAATTTGCAATTTTCACTTTGCACCATCCACTGAGCATTCATTTCTAATAGAAAAAAAAAAAACCTGTGTGGTCAAAATGCTCACTACACCCCTTAATAAAATGCCTTTAGGGGTGCAGTTTCCAAAATGGGGGTCACTACTTGGGGGTTTGTTTTCCTATTTGACCCCAGAGCCCTGCCATTGTGGGCTAATGCTGCGAAAATCACCATAATAGGTCTCACATGCGCCTTTCACTCCTAAACCCTGTCATATATCCAGGCAAATGATAAATGCCTTGAGGGGTGTAGTTTAAAAAATGGGGTCACTTCTCATGGTTTTACACTCTACTCTGGTACCTAAGGGAGCTCTGCAAATGCGACATGGCGCCCCTACACCAGTCCAGCAAAATCTGTCCTCTAAAAGCCACATGGCACTCCTTCCATTTTGAGCTCTGCCATGTGCCCAAATAGCAGTTTAGGGCCACACATTGGGTATTGCCGTACTCGGGAGAAATTGGGTAACAAATTATGTGTTGTTTTTTCTCCTATTACCCCTTGTGGGGAAAAAAATTGGGTGCAAAACTACATATTTTTGGGGAAAAATTATTTTTTTCATTTTCACTGCCTGATTCTAATACAATCTATGAAACACCTGTGGGATCAAAATGCTCAGTACACCCCTAGATGATTACCCTGAAGGGTAAAGTTTCCAAAATGGATTCACTTCTCAGGGGTTTCTACTGTACGGGTACCTCAGGGGCTCTGCAAATGTGACATGGCAACCAAAAAACAATCAACCAAAAATCGACATGCCAAGTAGCACTCCTGCCATTCTGAGCCCTGCGGTGTATCCAAGCAGCAGTTTATAACCACATATAGGGTATTGCCGTACTCGGGAGAAATTGCTTTACAATTGTTGGGGCGCTTTTTCTCCTTTATTCCTTGTGAAAATGAAAACAATTCAACATTTTAGTGGAAAGAATGTAGATTTTCATTTTCACTGCATAATCCCAATAATTCAGCAAAAAAACTGTGGGGTCAAAATGCTCACTATACCGCTAGATAAATTCCACGAGGGGTATAGTTTCCCAAATGGGGTCACTTTTGCCGGGTTTGCACTATTTTGGCCCCTCAGTGGCTTTGCAAATGTGACATGGGGCCGCAAACCATTCCAGCAAAACTTGAGCTCCAAAAGTCAAATGGCGCTCCGTCCTTTCTAACTTCCGCCATGTGTCCAAACAGCAGTTTATTACCACATATGGGGTATTGATGTGCTCAGAAGAGTTTGCTTTACAAATATTGGGGTGGTTTTTCTCCTTTATGTATTGTAAAAATGAAAAAATCTGAGCTAAATCTACATTTTATTAGAAACAAATTAGATTTTCAATTTCACGGCATAATTCCCATAGATTCAGCAAAAACCGTGTAGGGTCAAAATGCTAACTATACCCCTAGAAAAATTCCTTGAGGGGTGTAGTTTCCAAAATGGGGTCACTTTTGGGAAGTTTCCACTGTTATGGTCCCTCCAGGGCTTTGCAAACACGACATGGCACCGAAAACCATTCCAGCAAAATCTGCGCTCCAAAATCCAAATGGCCCTCGTTCCATTCTGAGCCCTGCCGTGGGTCCAAACAGCAGTTTATTACCACATATGGGGGTATTGCCGTAATCGGGAGACATTGCTTTACAAATGTTGGGGTGCTTTTTCTCCTTTATTTCTTGTAAAAACGAAAACATCGTATGTTTTTTCAGAAAACAAGTAGATTTTCATTTTCACAGACCAGTTCCAATAAATTTAGCAAAAAACCTGTGGGCTAAAAATGCTAACTATACCCCTAGAAAAATTCCTTGAGGGGTGTAGTCTCCAAGATGGGGTCACTTTTGGGGGGTTTCCACTGTTTTGGCACCACAATACCTCTTTAAACCTGACATGGTGCCTAAAATATATTCTAATAAAATAGAGGCCCCAAAATCCACTATGTGCTCATTTGCTTCTGAGGCCGGTGTTTCGTCCTTTACCGCACTAGGACCACATGTGGGATATTTCTAAAAATTGCAGAATCTGGGCAATAAATATTGAGTTGCATTTCTCTGATAAAACCTTCTGTGTTACAGAAAAAACTGTATTACAAATGAATTTCGTAAAAAAAAAATTGAAATTTGTAAATTTCACCTCTACTTTGCTTTATTTCTTGTGAAATGCCTAAAGGGTTCAAATAATTTCTGAATGCTGTTTTGAATACTTTGAGGGGTGCAGTTTTTAAAATGGGGTGATTTATGGGGATTTTCAAATATATAAGGCCCTCAAAGCCACTTCACAACTGAACTGGTCCCTGAAAAAATAGCCTTTTGAAATTTTCCTGAAAATGTGAGAAATTGCTGCCAAAGTTCTAAGCCTTGTGAGTTCATAGAAAAATAAAAAGCATGTTCAAAAAACGATGCAAACAAAGTAGACATATAGGAAATGTTAACTAGTAACTATTTTGTGTGGTATTACTATCTGTTTTACAAGCAGATACATTACAATTTAGAAAAATGCACATTTTTGCAAATTTTCTCTAAATTTTGGTATTTTTTACAAATAAATATTGAATTTAACAAATTTTTTTCAGTATCATAAAGTACAACATGTCACGAGAAAACAATCTCAGAATCGCTTGGATAGGCAAAAGCATTCTGGAGTTATTACCACATAAAGTGACACGTCAGATTTGCAAAAATCGGCTGTGTCCTGAAGGCCAAAATAGGCTGTGTCCTTAAGGGGTTAAAGACAGCTGTCTTACATGGTCACCTGTATAAAAGACTCCTGTCCACAGACTCAATGAATCAGTCTGACTCTAACCTCTACAACATGGGGAAGACCAAAGAGCTTTCTAAGGATGTCAGGGACAAGATCATAGACCTGCACAAGGCTGGAATGGGCTACAAAACCATAAGTAAGACGCTGGGTGAGAAGGAGACAACTGTTGGTGCAATAGTAAGAAAATGGAAGACATACAAAATGACTCAATTGACATCGATCTGGGGCTCCATGCAAAATCTCACCTCGTGGGGTATCCTTGATCCTGAGGAAGGTGAGAGCTCAGCCGAAAACTACACGGGGGGAACTTGTTAATGATCCCAAGGCAGCTGGGACCACAGTCACCAAGAAAACCATTGGGAACACATTACGCTGTAATGGATTAAAATCCTGCAGTGCCCGCAAGGTCCCCCTGCTCAAGAAGGCACATGTACAGGCCCGTCTGAAGTTTGCAAATGAACATCTGGATGATTCTGACAGTGATTGGGAGAAGGTGCTGTGGTCAGATGAGACTAAAATTGAGCTCTTTGGCATTAACTCAACTCACCGTGTTTGGAGGAAGAGAAATGCTGCCTATGACCCAAAGAACACCGTCCCCACTGTCAAGCATGGAGGTGGAAACATTATGTTTTGGGGGTGTTTCTCTGCTAAGGGCACAGGACTACTTCACCGCATCAATGGGAGAATGGATGGAGCCATGTACCGTCAAATCCTGAGTGACAACCTCCTTCCCTCCACCAGGACATTAAAAATGGCTCGTGGCTGGGTCTTCCAGCACGACAATGACCCGAAACATACAGCCAAGGCAACAAAGGAGTGGCTCAAAAAGAAGCACATTAAGGTCATTGAGTGGCCTAGCCAGTCTCCAGACCTTAATCCCATCGAAAACTTATGGAGGGAGCTGCAGATCCGAGTTGCCAAGCGACAGCCTCGAAATCTTAATGATTTACAGATGATCTGCAAAGAGGAGTGGGCCAAAATTCCATCTAACATGTGTGCAAACCTCATCATCAACTACAAAAAACGACTGACTGCTGTGCTTGCCAACAAGGGTTTTGCCACCAAGTTTTAAGTCTTGTTTGCCAAAGGGATCAAATACTTATTTCTCTGTGCAAAATGCAAATAAATATATATAATTGACTGATTTTCTGTGTTTTTTTTTTAATATAATCTATCTCTCACTGGTAAAATTAACCTAGCCTAAAAATTCGAGACTGTTCATGTCTTTGACAGTGGGCAAACTTACAAAATCAGCAAGGGATCAAATACTTATTTTCTTCACTGTATGTAGTCAAATCGTGTAGAAAGTAGCTGCTGGTGCCTAACTGATGTGCATGGAATCCTTAGGGTATGTTCACACGTAGCATAAACACTGCAGATTTTCCGCAATAGATTTAATTACGGAAAATAAGCAACATTACAGTTGCAGCAGAGTGGATGAATTGTGAATGAATCTCGTTCACACTCAGCGTATAAAAAAAAACTGAAAAACGTTCAGAAAGTTGACCTGTGGTGTTTTTGTTTTTTAATCCGCAGCATGTCAATTTATGCTTCAGAATCGCTGCTTTTCTGTTTTCCCATTCAATTCAATAGAGGAGGCGAAACACACAACAAATAGTTACACATTTTTCAACGGATAAGCTGTGTTTCCATCTCAAAAATAGCAACTCAGTTTAAAATGAATAAAAAAAAAAAAAGTTTATTACACTTACCATCCGGGCATTGTTATACCAACACTTTTCATCCTATTTGACTGCTGCAGCCAATCACAGGCTGCAGCAGTCACACGGGCTGCAGAGTCATCCCAGAAGGCTAGACTGCACGGACAACAGAGGGATGTGTCGCCATGACAACAGAAAACAGGGCAAGTATAAACTTTTTTTTTTTGTTTTCAACCACTGTTCTCCGCAGTGGACATTCCGTCCGAAAAACTGCACCACAATTTTGGGCGGAATTACCTGTGGGTTCCAGGACAGATACGCTGTGTACTTTTACGCAGCGTATCTGCCCAGTGTGAACATGGCCTTATTGTCAGTTCATTAAAGAAACCCCTTTACACAATGTTTTCTTCTCCCCTTTTGTCTAAGGCTGGATTCACACATTGCGTATTTGTTGCAGACAAAAGGAATGGGAAACGTAAAAGGAAAATCTCATACTACTTTCTCCTGGATCCACTTCTGCCTTTGGCCCAAAAATCTTCAAATACACCCTGTGTGAATACAGTCTAAGGCTGGGTTCCCTCGTAGCGTAAATCTGCAGAATTTCCACAACGGCGTTCTGTGCAGAAATTCTGCAACATTTAGCATCAAAGTGGATGAGATTTCTGTTAGCAGATCACTGGAAGTCACATCTGAAAACAGAATCATAACATTGAGTACGACACAAACGTGCGGAAGAACTTACACCAACCATCATTTTACTTTAATACACGAAATGACGAAACAAATATGACTATAACTTTACCTGTAAACACCGTCAGCTCTCCTTTCCGGTGTCCCTTCAGTAGCTTATTCAATTCAGGAAACCTTGTCCATTTGACTCCAGCCACTTGCTCTATATTCTCCAGCTGGCTGAACACATCACTTCTGAGTTGACGGAATGAAATGATAGACTTGTGGCTCGCGGGAAGAGCAGCCTTGACGAGTTTATTTAAGTTAAGCCCAAGATTAAACGCTTTTAGTGGGCTGGGCTGCTTATCGCCTGGCCGTATAAGAGAGCATCTCTTCATACCTAGTTTTCGAGAGAACAATTTGGAGGCTTCCCAGGCCCGCAGGTCATCCCCAAGCCACAGGGTGATGCGCTTAAACTGCTCAAGATAAGGCAAAAGAACCGGGGGGAAACTATTTATGCCACGTGGCAAAGATATGGTGGTTATTCCAGTGGATTGGTGTACAGCTAAACTATCCACTTCTCGGCTGGTGATCACCACCTCCGTGTCCTTCTTGCCCGTTATCGTGAGCCCAAAAAGATTGTTGTAATGCGGAAGCCTGGGATAAACGGTCTCAATGTAATTCACTACATCTGCCTGGCACACCGCGGACAACAACTTTAACCCCTTCATGGAACAATCTCGTGGGTTGTACCACGGGAACACTAAACTTTTGGTCGGCTGAAAGCACTTCACGCTAAACTTCTTCAGAGTATTGTTGGTTATTTTCGAGATGTTAAACATGGTTTTTATCAGCTGCGCATCCTCCTCCTCCAGATCATGCAACCATACCGCTTTATTCCAGATCCTGCTGATCTCCATGTTGTTTATCTGCCTGTCTCCATCCTCAGTGTCACTGTCCTCCAGGTAGCGGACCATGGTATCAGGACTAAGGAAGGTGCATCCCTCCTTGGTGATCAGATCCATGCTGTCCTTGAAGTCCTCCCAGGTGCCCTCCAACAACGTATCCTTGCAGAGAAACCTCCCTGTAGTCTTGTCAATGAACAGCAAGTTGTCTTTGTCAGGGGTGAAGGGGCTGGGGACATGCAGGCAGCTGTAGCCATCACGGAAGGAGATATTGTGGTCTCGAAGATATTGGCGGATCTCTGTAACTGTCACGGGTGTGAAGGAGCCATCAAGTATAGATAAGAGGTCCTTCTTGAAATGCCTACGGGAAAACCCAGCAGGGGCAACGCTATGCTTCAGACGAGCTTGTGTAATGACACGCGGGAGGAGACGTTGTCCCTTAGCCGGGACCACCCTGTGGAATACACATCGCATTATTGTATTCTGCCACATGTCTGCCCAGTCACCACAGGACGCCAATCCAGTCCATTCACATTATTAAGCACGCTTGACAACGCACGTGCTTATACAATGCAGTCACATGTACCTGTAAGGCGCCACCATGACAGCTTTCATACGAAAAAACATTGGCGCCCTTACGTCACTTCCGGTTACTAAATCCGGAGGATTAGAGGTGTCATTCCTCACGAAGTAAAGTCAGAGGAAGTACGAGGCCCTAATGTTGCTGTCTTTTGAAGTGCCTGTCATGCGTTCTGATAGGGGCCCTATTGTAGCTGTCCTTGTAAAGGCCGGTTTAATGTTCCTTCAGGCATTGCTATGGTCACACGTTGGGGGCCTTAGTACAGCGTGAGGAATACACGTGTGCAGTTCCGGAGCGCTCTGTGTCGATAAGAAGCAATGGGAGGTTTGGAAAAGAAAAAGGTAAAAGGGCTTTAACCAGTTGGTTATATGTTTACACCCGTGTGCGGAGCTCAGGACGAGCAGTAGGTCTCAGGCCCGCGCTGCTTAGGGATTGTCAGGCCGCTGTTTTTCATATGTGATTTGCTCTGGGGTCGTGTCCTGCACTCGAGGGGCATTCTCTGTGTAGAACTAGATTATACCACAGTATTATATTCCTGTCAGCGTAATTATCACATACAGTATAACAATGTGATGCCAACCTGAGCAATTCTATAAGGAATGAGCAATTCTTTTCCACATCTGCTTGCTTGATGATTGGTCAAATCCTGCCATTCAGTTTGTGGTAAATAGACAACCATACAATAATACATCGGGATCAACAACCCCTGTGTATATGTAGGAAAAATTATTAGGATGAGCAGTGGACACTTGTAACCCTTAAATTACCGTTTGTTAGCAAAAACTAAGATTCAAGTAGATAATTTTAAAGATGGCCGTTCACTAGAGATTTCGGACTGCCAAGAAGCCCAATTTAGACCATTTTCTGCCGACTGTCGGCACCAACCCAACACCGATACCTGTGGATTCTGCCTGTTGGATGTTTTGGTCATTGCCTGGCACATGCCTGAAAATTTAATTTATGAAAAAACAGATCTGCATCCCATCAATTGAAACCCACGGATCAAGGCAGAGATCGCTTGGCGATTTGTTGGTGTAACTTTTGGAGCTATCCGGAACTATACCCTTCACCGGCGAACCATGAGCGACAAGCCGTTCATAAGACGTCTGTATGAAATCTGTAGGGTCAGATAAACGCTGTTCACATGCGGGGGTGAGGTTTGGTTAACAGCTGTGCCAACAATCGCATACAGTGGGCTATAGTGCCTAGAATTCTGTACATATTTGGTGAAATTTGCCCTGTTCATATTGTTTATAATGATCACTGGCATGCACACTAGTGGAAGGGCATTGTAAACACAACCTTTTGTCTGACGTTTGATTCCCCGGGTGCAGTGGTCGGAAGTGCCACTCTCTACTCTGAGGGACGGCCCTATCGGCCAGTGAGGAGACCACCGGAGCGGTCACTCACAGCAGAGGAGCGTGCCTTAGTAGCACTTGCTAACGCTGCGCGGGGGGAATTAAACATTGTAAGTTGCATGACCGAGACAATAGGTATGTCTCCCTTCCCCTATATCACTCTATCGCTATGTCGTATTGCTGGGAACCTCACCTGGGACCCCCACCCATCACTAGAATAGGTATACTAAGCCCCCCCCCCCCCCCCCCCCGTACCTCCTCAATGCACGACTGCAGTGAAGAGGAATTTGAATGCAGCGGTGGCCTTGCCTGCACCGCCATTCAATGTCAATGACGGAGCCATCAAAGTACAGCACAATATTATAGATCTACAATAAATGTTCACATCTAAGCAGTAAATGTGCACTATAGTTCTAATATATACACTAATCTGACAATGTGTCCATCAGACTAAAAAAAGGTGCTTCGCTGCTGGTATATAGTGTCACATGAATGTGTTTTGTGTCTCTCTTTTTCAGTATGAAAGTGGCGCAGCCACTAATTACATCACGAGAAATAAGGCTCGAAAGAAGCTGCAGTTGAGCCTGCCGGACTTCAGGTAAAATGCTGACCGTGAACTGTCATTCTTAAAGGTGTCTAAGATGTGATAGATTACAGGTGGATCCTGCGCGTGAAAGACTCTCAGGACCCGCTGACACTGAACCCGTCAGCTCCGTTGGACTGACGGATTCAAGTCATAACGAACGATGTAGTATAGAGAATACAGAGCAGCTCTATCTCTAAAAGTAAAAATCATTTTTAATAAAAAGTAATTCTAAATTTGCACCGATCACACTGATCTTTTTATAAAAAAAAAAAAAATCCCTTTCAAAGGTTTACATAGCCTTTAAGCTTTTTCTCCCATTGCCTCAGAGCACTGTGTGCGGTGTATACAGAGATTTAATCTTTTTGTCTTTAGGACTGCTCGAGATGCGCAAAATGTATTAAGCGCTAAATATCAGCTGGTAGTTTAGTGATCGAGCCTACAGGCTAGGAAAGAGAAAAGGTTAAAAGGGCTGATGCACGCTGGACGGGGCACATCTTTTTTGAGTTTTTGTGGACATTTCCGGTTGTGATATACAGTAGTACTTCTCAAAAGGAAGAATACTATTTATCAGTGCCTTCCACTGTGTTAGGGAGGGGGTATGAGTTGCCATCCATCAAAGGGATGCCCTCCTGGCCGTCAGGAAAATAGAGAAAACATAAGTGGTGAAAACCTCTTGTCTTTTCTCCTGGGTGCCCAGCAGTCTGACAGCTAGACACCTGACATTCAGCTGCCGGGTTGCTTTGGCAGCCATCTAAAGCCTGCACTGTAAATGTACAATGGCACGGGTTCAAGGACCAGGACCTGTCCGTAAGTAGTTAATGTTGTTTGTTCTTGAAGTACACAAACCAGTGAGATTTTCTTGTGTTTCTATATTTAGACGTCTCTGTATCTTGAAAGGAATATATCCTCATGAACCGAGACACAAGAAAAAAGTCAACAAGGGATCTACAGCCCCCCGAACCTTCTATCTGGTGAAAGACATCAAGTTTCTTCTGCATGAACCTATTGTGGGGAAATTCAGGGAGTACAAGGTATGTTTTCTCATTGCTTTTAATTTTTGTTCGGCTAGCAGTTGTATGGGAATTCTAATAGTTACTTGGTGGAAGCGCCGCATACTGCGGTCGCTTGCTGATGCATTAACCCCTTAAGGACGCAGCCTAGTTTGGGCCTTAAGGCTCAGAGCCCATTTTTCAAATCTGACATATTTCACTTTATGTGGTAATAACGTCGGAATGCTTAAACCTATCCAAGCGATTCCGAGATTGTTTTCTCGTGACACTTTGGGCTTCATGTTCGTGGTAAAATTTGGTCGATATATTCAGTCTTTATTTGAGAAAAATTGCAAAATTTAGAGAAAATAGCATTTTTCAGAATTTAAATGCATCTGCTTGAAAAACAGACGGTTATACCACCCACAATGGTCACTAGTTCACATTTCCCATATGTCTACTTTAGATTGGCATCGTTTTTTGAACATTATTTTATTTTTCTTGGACGTTACAAGGCTTAGAACATAAACAGCAATTTCTCATATTTTTAAGAAAATTTCAAAAGCCTTTTTTTTAAGGTACCTGTTCAGTTCTGAAGTGGCTTTGAGGGGCCTATGTATTAGAAACCCCCATAAAGCACCCCATTTTAAAAACTAGACCCCTCAAAGTATTCAAAACAGCATTTAGAAAGTTTTTTAACCCTTCAGGCATTTCACAGGAATTAAAGCAAAGTGGAGGTGAAATTTGCAAATTTCGTTTTTATTTCTGAATTTCAATTTTATTCCATTTTTTTTCTGTAACAAAGAAGGTTTTACCAGAGAAACACTACTAAATATGTATTGTCCAGATTCTTCAGTTTTTAGAAATGTCCCACATGTGGCCCTACTGCGCTCGTGGACTAAAACACAAGCCCCAGAAGCAAAGAAGCACCTAGTGCATTTTGGTGGTGCTTTTTTATTAGCATATATTTTAGGCAGCATGCCAGGTTTGGAGAGGTGTTGAGGTGCCAAAACAGTAGGAATCCCCCAAAACTGACCCCATTTTGGAAACTGCACCCCTCAAGGAATTAATTTATGGTTATTGTTACCATTTTGACCCCGTAGTTTTTTCACAGCGCGTATTTGAATTTGGCTGTGAAATTAAAAGAATGACAATTTTTCCAATAAGATGTCATTTTTGATCAGAATTTCTTATTTTCACAGGGAACAAAATGCCCCATTTTGTTGCCCAATTTGTCCTGAGTGCGGCAATACCCCATTTGTGGTGATAAACTGCTGTTTGGGCCCATGGGAGGCCTCAGAAGGAAAGGAGCGCTATGTGTTCTTTGGAGCACAGATTTTGCTGGATTGGTTTTCGGGTGCCATGTCGCATTTGCAGAGCTCCAAAGGTATCAAAGCAATGGAAACCCACCAGAAGTGACCCCATTTTGGAAACTACACCCCTCAAGGAATTCATTTATGGGTGTTGTGACCATTTAGACTCCACAGTTTTTTCACAGAATTTATTTGAATTGGGCTGTGAATTCAAAAAAATGTAATTTTTTCCAATAAGAGGTAGTTTTGGCTCAAAATTTCTTATTTTCACAAGGAATAAAATACCGCATTTCGTTGGCCAATTTGTCCTGAGTGTGGCAATACCCTATTTGTGGTGATAAACTGCCGTTTGGGCCCATGGGAGGGCTCAGAAGGAAAGGACCACCATGTGGCCTACTGGGAATTTTCTGGTGCTAAGTCGTGTGTGCAGAAGCCCCTGAGGTATCAGTACAGTTGAAACCCCCGAGAAGTGACCCCGTTTTAAAAACGACACCCCTTAAGGAATTCATCTAGAGGTGTAGTGAGCATTTTGACCCCACAGATATTGTGTAAAAGATAATGTGCAGCAGTTGGTGCAGAGTGAAATTTGCAATTTTCTATACATATATGCCAATTCAGTGTCCGATATATTGTGCCCAGCATGCGCCACCGGAGATATACACCTCATAAACTGTAATGTTGGCTCTCCCGGGTACGGCAATACCCTACATGTGGCTGTTATCAGCTGCCTGGGCACACAGCAGGGCTCAGAGGGGAAAGATGAGGAGGGGTAAGCTGTGCGAAGTGGATCAGAGCGAGTAAAACTGGGGTAAATTAAAAATAAAGGGATGGATGATAAATTTGAAAACACTCTTTCATACAGAGCTCTAGTTTTTCGGGACACGCGTCACATTGATATATTGTGTCCTTCCTTATCCCCCTCTTATAGCAGACTCTGCACCTCTTTTGACTTTTTCCCTTCTTGCCAGTTTGGGGAACTTCTCCTAAAAAGTGTTGCCCTGGTACGATGCCTGTGGCCCCGCTTCCAGAAGTACTGTAAGGCTTCAGGACTTGATCTGACAAGTCCACCCCTCCCATGTACCTATTGTAGTCCAGGATGCAGTCTAGTTTGGGGGTCCCTGTACTGGTACCTCGTACAGGTACATGAGTACTGGTGTGGCATCTCCCTGGTCTTGTACTTGACACACAATATGTTGCTGCTAGATTGTGCCCTGCTCTCACCCCTTCTGAGTGTTTGCCCAAGCAGAGTCGTAGGGAGGCCTCTCAGGTTTCTTCTAGCAGTGCCACATGCCGCAGGACTTCTGGAAGCGAGGCAGTTGAAGAGTGGGATGCTGGTATAAAAATTATCCAGGTAGAGGTGGTAACCCTGGTCCAGCAGTGGGTGCACCAAATCCCACACAATTTTTGTATTAACTCCCAGTAAGGGGGTGCATTCTGGGGGCTGAGTACTGGTGTCCTTCCCTTTTATATATCCTAAATTTGTAGGTATACCCGGATGCACTCTCGCACAGCTTATACATCTTCACGCCATACCTTGCCCTCTTACCCGGCAGGTACTCGCGGAATTGAAGCCTCCCTTTCAAATGTACCAGGGATTCATCTATAGAAATACACTTCTCGGGGGTGAATGCTTGGGAAAACCGGGCACTGAAATGGGCTAATAGGGGTCTCCGTTTATACAAACGGTCAAAACTGGGGTCATCTCGGGGTGGGCACGGCTCATTATCAGTATAATGTAAGAAGCGAAGTATTGCCTCATTTTTATTTTATTTTTTAGTTTCCAGCTCAGTTCTGAAGTTGCTTTGAGGGGCCCATATATTAGACACGCCTATCAAACACCCCATTTCAGAAACTAGACCCCTCAAAGTATTCACAACAGCATTTAAAAAGTTTATTAACCCTTTAGGCGTTTCACAGGAATTTAGAGCAAAGTAGAGGTGACATTTAATTAATTTAATTTAATTTATTAGGCACCATGTCCGGTTTGAAGAGGTCTTGTGGTGCTAAAACAGTGGAAACCCCCCAAAAGTGACCCCTTTTTGGAAACTAGAGACCTTGAGGAATCCATTGCAGTTTTCTTGGGGTGCATGTGACTTTTTGATCCGTTTTTATTCTAATTTTAGGTGGCGTGGTGACTAAAAAAACAGCAATTTTACTATTGTTTTTTATTCAATTTTTTTTACAGCGTTCACCGTGCGCTATAAATGTCATATTCACTTTATTCTGCGCGGCGATACGATTACGGCGATACCAGATGTTTATAGTTTTATTTTATGTCTTATGGCGTTTGCACAATAAAATACATTTTGTAAAATATAATTGACTTTTTGTGTTACCTTATTCTAAGAGCCATAACTGTTTTATTTTTCCATCAGGAAAGTCGTGCGAGGACTTATTTTTTGCGTAACGAACTGTAGTTTCTATCAGTACCATTTTTAGGTACATGCGACTTTTTGATCTCTTTTTATTCCATTTTTTGGGAGGTGAAGTGACCAAACAATTGTTATTGTGGTACGGTTTATTATTATTTTCTCTTACGGCGTTCACCGCGCAGGATAAATAACGACACAGTTTTGTAGTTCAGGCCGTTACGGACGCGGCGATACCAATTATGTATAGTTTATTTGTTTATTTATATATTTTTATTAATAATAAAGAACTGATAAGGGAAAAAGGGGGACTTTTTACTTTTATTACTTTTAAATCTTTTATTTTCTTATTTTTACACAACTTTTTTTTACTTTTTTACACTTTTTTTACTTTGTCCCACTAGGGGACATGAGGGCAGGAGGCTCTGATCGCTATTCTAATACACTGCACTACATGCGTAGTGCAGTGTATTAGAACTGTCAGCTGTTCGCTGACAGCAAGCATAGTGGGTCCTGATTTTGTCGGGACCCACTAGGCTTCCGTCAAGTCCATTGTTAGGATTCTGGTTGCCATAGTAGCCATCACGGCCCGCTATCGTGTAGCAGGCCGGCGATGGCAGCTTAACCCCTAAGAAGCCGCGATCGCTATTGAACGCGGCTTCTAAGGGGTTAATCGGCGGGGACCACCGCGATCGGTCCCTGCACACTAAGCTGTGATAGCCTGCTGTCGGAAACAGCAGGTATCACAGCTCAGACACGCGCCGGGATTAAATGGCGCCGTGTTTACTCAGGTCAGTAATAGTACTGACCTGAGCGCGAACGTTCTACTTAGCAGGACGTACTATTACTGACCTGAGCGCGAAGGGGTTAATATGCCTTATGTAACTACTCCATATATCTCCGCAACGTGTTCTGATTTACTACACCCTGCTTGCTAATAGGGATGTCACGATACCAGAATTTGGACTTCGATACCGATACTTCGTTTAGTATTGCGATTTCGATACCAATTCGATACTTTGTCAACAGTAATAATACAAAAAAAAAAGTTCTTCCATTTTCTGATGTGAGGCGCGTGAAGGTTAAATTCATCACACCTCGTGCCCCACAATAAGTGATAGAAAGCAGTTTTTATTTTATTTTTATACAGCGTACACATCATAAATGATGCAAAAACATTGTTGTGCAGGTTATTACGGCCGCGCCAATACCGAACGTGTATATTTTATGTATTGAGACTTATTTAAATATTTATTGTAAAAAAAGGTGTATGTGTGTTTTTTTTAATTTAACATTACTTTGTTTTATTTTTTAACCTTTAATGTACTGGCATATATCTATATTACAGTACATTAGCCTGTGTACTGATAGTACACAGGCAGTTGTTAGGACTTACCGAAGTATGCCCTAACAATAGGAAATATGGTAAGACAGCCTTGGGGTCCTTCCATATATGGTATGTCCCTTAATCGCGTCACAGGAATTCTCTGTGACGCGATCCAAGGGGCACCCCCCCTTCTCATTTTCTCCTGAATGCTGCAGTCCGCTTTGATCGCAGCATTCACGGGAATAATGGCGGAGATGAGGTTTCTCTGCTCTCAGCCTGCGGGGCTGCGGCTGTGTAATACAATCATTGCCCCGCTCCTGACAGGAAGTGCGTGAGCGGTCAACATGAGGAGATGCGGCCGGCGCTGCATTAATGAGCGCAGGCACTGAAGACCGAACATGGGGGTGTTTTGCAGTGCGCCCGCCATGTTCTGTTTTCAGTGCCGCCGCTTATTAGTGCAGTGCTGGCTGCATCACATCATCCTGACCGCGCGCACTTGTTATTAGGACTCAGGAGCGCGGCAATGACTGTATTACACAGCCGCAGCCCAGCTCTCATACATTCATGTGTTACAATAATGAGCTATGATGCCGCACAGCTCAGTATCGAAATACAGGAAATAACGGTATCGAACCGTTTGGGGATGCAGAGTATCGAAACCGTATCGAAGTTTCGATGCATCGTTCATCCCTACTTGCTAACATTGGCTACTTTTAATCGTGTGTGTTTTATATGTCCTATTTTGAAGTGGTTAATTTAAGTCATTAAAAGTTATATTTTAGTTCATTCTAGTATTACCATTTAGGTAGCTGGAAATTAGGGTCTTTATCGTGCCTCGAGCATAACGGTTTTCCTTTGAGTTTTTCATGTACCCACCAGCTACTAGGGTCTCTCTAGTTTTCCACTTCTGTGTCTGGATCAAAAATATAAGCCAAAAACGGCATCAAAACCTTGTATGTGATTTTGGCCTAAGGGTAAATATTTAATTTTCTTTTTTTTTTTTTTTTATGCTTTTTTTTTTTTTTCTATTTTGGGGCACCGAAAGGTCTGTTATGTGGTACTAAAAAAGAATAGTTATCTTTTTAATTTTTTTAAACTTTAAAGGCTGTGTTTGGTTCAACTTTCAAATGAGTTTTTATTAACCATTATTATTTTTCCTTTTTCAGATGCAGCTGCTTTGTATCCTGTATACAGAGCAGCCGTATCTAGCGCTGACACCTGAATCCGTCAGGTCAGCGACACTGATGGGTTCTGTGACAGCAGGTCCTGCAAGATGTGATCGATAACTGCTGCATCCTGCGTGGATCAGAGACACTCAAGACCCGCTGTCACTGAACCAGTCAGTCCCGCTGACCTGACGGATAAAGGTATCCGTGCTAGATACAGCTGCTCTGAATACAGGATGCAAAGGCGATGCAGCTCAAAAATTCTAATTTTTTAATAAAATGTAATTACAAAGATGCACCAATCACACTGATACACATTTTTATTAAAAAAAATAGTTTTTCAAAGCTGTACGTAGCCTTTAACCCCTTAACAACCGCTCACCGTGTTTTGGCGTCGCTGTAGAAGAGGCTGGGGAGTGCTTCTGTGAGTTCATCCTCTAAGCAGGAGCTGCAACGTACAGCTCCCGAACTTAGAGCAGCCTGCTGAACACCGCTGGGATCAAAATACATTCCAACCCCAGCATCTTAACCCCTTGATCGCCGCGGTCAGTATCCACAGCATGATCAAAGGGGACTACCCTCTTCGATCGGGTCACCGGCAACCCGGTGACTCGATCAAAGACAGGGGAATCTCAGCACTCAGCCCTGGGGACCTACAAAGGACCCCAGGGCCGTCTGCTCAGTATGCCTACTGTCAGGGCACACTATGTGCTGCCCTAACAGCAGTCTGTGTCGAAGTGACACAGAAGATCTTGTATTCGCATACAGGCGTCTTCTAATACATTATAAGTAAAAAATAAAGTTATCCCATAATGAAATTTAAAAAAAAATAATAAGAAAATGTCCATAAAGTCATGGTTTTGCGTAAAATAAATTTTGTTGCACATGCATTACATAAAAACAAAAAACCTACACAACCGGAAGAATTAATTTAAATAGGTTATTTAATGTGAAACGTGAACGATATAAAAAACGATTCCGAGAATCGCCTTTTCTTATATTCACACCGTAAAAATAAATTATGCTATGCACAGTGATTTTCACAGCAAAAAATACGATTTCTCCCACATAAAACAAGGCCTCATAGAGCCACGTCAACGAAAAAATAAAACCGTAATGGCTGCTGAAAGACAGCTGAAAAAAACGGAAAATTGTAGCTGGTCATTAAGGCCTTTTCAAGCCCGGTGATTAAGGGGTTAAAGCCCCATGCACACGACCGTAGATTTCATCCGTAATTATGGAGCCATTCATTTCTATGGCCGACGGACACTTTCCTGTATATTTATGGGAAGGTGGCCGGGCCGTAGAAAGTTTCCGTAAAAAATAGGACCTGTCCTATTTTTATTTTTTATTTTACGGACCGTGCTCCCATATTTTTTTTTTTTTTTATTATTATTTTTTTTTTTTTTTAACCCCTTCCCTCTTTGGCCACTTTTGACCTTCCTGACGGAGCCTCATTTTTCAAATCTGACATGTTTCACTTTGTGGTAACTCCGGAATGCTTTTACCTATCCAAGCGATTCTGAGATTGTTTTCTCGTGACACATTGGACTTTATGTTACTGGCAAAATTTGCCCGATACATTCAGTATTTAATTGTGAAAAACACCAAAATTTAGAGAAAAATTTGCATTTTTCTCAATTTAAATGTATCTGCTTGTAAGACAGGCGGTTATACCACACAAAAATGTTGCTAATTAACATCCCCCATATGTCTACTTTAGATTGGCATCGTTTTTTGAACATCCTTTTATTTTTCTAGGACATCACAAGGCTTAGAACTTTAGCAGCAATTTCTCACATTTTCAAGAAAATTTCAAAATGCTATTTTTACAGGGACCAGTTCAGTTGTGAAGTGGCTTTGAGGTCCTTATATATAAGAAACCCCCAATAAGTCACCCCATTTTAAAAACTGCACCCCTCAAAGTATTCAAAACAGCATTTAGAAAGTTTCTTAACCCTTTAGAAACAAATGCAGGTAAAAAAGTGGATCTTGATAATGGCGCTGCTGTGTGGTGAGAATGATGTGGAACGGAGTCCCGAGTTATTAAGTTCAGTTTATTAAAAGTGGCTACGCGTTTCGACGATGAACAATCGTCTTCCTCAGGCCATGTACATATCAGAGAGGACACAACTTATATAACATGTAGGTACAAATTAACATAATTGAAAAAAACCGCCAAATCTGACGGGGTCAAGCTGCGATCTTGACGTCACTCCCGGTTTTTTTACTCCTCCACAATGTTCAACATCGCGGAGCTATAATTGCATAATGTATTTTAACATACAAGTTAGATGTTTATTCATAAAATGGGGTGCAATCAAAAGAATGAAAGGGATAAGTGAAGAATGAATAAAAGAAAAAGATGAAAAATATAACTGAGTTTGGAGTGAACGAAGCCGGGACGCGGCCTCGTTACCAGGACAACCAAGCGGAGATCATAGACAAGGAACGAATTGGTAGAACTATGCTTGCCGTGGGTAAGATATTAAAATTCTCTTATCTAAACAATATATGTCTTTCAAGCGGTTTTTAATATCTTACCCACGGCAAGCATAGTTCTACCAATTCGTTCCTTGTCTATGATCTCCGCTTGGTTGTCCTGGTAACGAGGCCGCGTCCCGGCTTCGTCCACTACGAACTCACTCATATTAATTCACATTCCAGCTTTTAAAAATAAGCTGCATACTCTAATTAAAATTTACATTCCTTTTTTAAAAAAAATGCTGCATACTCCAATTATAATCAGGACGGAACCAGGTTGCTAGCCACGCTAATTTTAGTTACCTAATGTTTTATCAGCGCAGTTATATAATAATGCTTATGCCTGATACGGCATTCAAGTGCATTCTTTCATTTAAATAATACATGCCCTTAAGCAGCTTTCAATGGGTTCAATATCTTACACACGGCAAGCAGTGTTCTATCAATTCGCTCATTTGCTATGATCTCTGCTATGTACATGGCCTGAGGAAGACAATTGTTCATCGTCGAAACGCGTAGCCACTTTCAATAAACTGAACTTAATAACTCGGGACTCCGTTCCACATCATTCTCACCACACAGCAGCGCCATTATCAAGATCCACTTTTTTACCTGCATTTGTTTCTACCTAAGCGGTCCCATCTTGGACACCGACTCGGATCTGGCAGCAGCACTGTGGATTTTATACGCTTTGAAAACTCCGTTTTCTGGTGAGCACATTTCTTGTCACTGTTTCCTCACCTCGACCTACTGATCTACACAAGGTGGCGCCGTCTTTTTGTTCTTATTTCATCTTAACCCTTTAGACATTGCGCAGGAATTAAGACAAAGTAGAGGTGAAATTTACAAAGCTCATTACTTTTTTCCAGAAGTTCATTTTGAATCCATTTTTTTTGTACCACAGAAGGTTTTACCAGAGAAACGCAACTCAATATTTAATGCCCAGATTCTGCAGTTTTAGGAAATATCCCACATGTGGCCCTAGCGTGCTACAGGACTGAAGCACCGGCCTCCGAACCAAAAGGAGCACCTAGTGGATTTTGGGCCTCCTTTTTATTAGAATATATTTTAGGCACCATGTCCGCTTTGAAGGGCTCTTGCGGAGCCAAAACAGTGGAAACCCCCCAAAAGTGACCCCATTTGGGAAACTACACCCCTCGAGGAATTTATTTAGGGGTGTAGCAAGCATTTTGACCCGCCAGTTTTTTTGCAAAAATTATTGGAAGTTGGCCGTGAAAATGAAAATTTAAATTTTTTCAAATAAAATGTAGGTTTAGCTAATTTTTTTTCATTTCCACAAGGACTAAAGGAGAAAAAGCTCCACAACATTTGTAAAGAAATTTCTCCCGGGTAAAACAATACCCCACATATGGTAATAGCCGGCTGTTTGGACACACGGCGAGGCTGAGAAGGGAAAGAGCGCCATTTGGCTTTTGTAACTGAAATTTAGCAGGAATGATTTGCGGAGGCCATGTCACATTTGCAAAGCCCCTGAGGGGACAAAACAGTGGAAACCCCCAACAAGTGACCCCATTTTGGAAACTACACCCCATGAGGAAATTATCTAGGGGTACAGTGAGCAGTTTGACCCCACAGGTGTTTTACAGAACTTATTGGAAGTAGGCCGTAAAAATGAAAATCTAAATTTTTTTTCAAAGAAAATTTAGGTTTAGGTATTTTATTTTAATTTCCACAAGGACTGAAGGAGAAGCACCGCAATATTTGTAAAGCAATTTCTCCCGAGTAAAACAATACCCCACATGTGGTTATAAACATCTGTTTGGACACACGGTATGGCTCAGAATGGAAGGAGCACCATTTGGATTTTGGAATGATTTCTGGGTGCCATGTCACATTTGCTGAGCCCCTGTAGTACTAGTACAGTGGAAACACCCCAAAAGTGACTCCATTTGGGAAACTGCACCCCCTGAGGAATCATCTAGGGGTATAGTGAAAATTTTGATCCCACAGGTTTTTTGCTGAATTAATTAGAATTAAGCCATGAAAATGAAAAATATATATTTTTTTCCAACAAGATGTAGTTTTAGATCAACATTTTTCATTTTTACAAGGAATAAAGAAGAAAAAGCACCCCAACATTTGTAAAGTAATTTCTCCCGAGTACAGTAACACCCCATATGTGGTTATAATCAGCTGTTTACATATATGGGAGCATTCAGAAGAAAAGGAGCGGTGTTTATCTTTTGGAGCGTAGATTTTGCTAGAATGGTTTGCGGACGCCATGTTGCATTTGCAAAACCCCTGATGTACCAAACAAAAGTGACCCCGTTTTAGAAACGACACCCCTAAAGGCATTTATCAAGGGGTGTAGTGAGAATTTAGACTCCACAGGTGTTTTTCAGAAATTAATACGCAGTGGATGATACAAAGTGAAAATTTCAATTTTTCCACTGATCTGCCCATTCACCGCACAATATGTTGTGCCCCTAGAGAATCTTACCCCATAAATTGTTAAGCGGGTTCTCCCGGGTATGGTAATGCCTTACTTGTGGCCATAAATGGCTGTTTGGGCACACTGTAGGGCTAAGAAGGGAAAGACCACCATTTTGAACATGAATTTTGCTTGGTAGTTTTTCTGTTTGGAGTTTTGCTGGTATTTCAGTTTATAATGTGGGGGCATATGTAATCTGTGCGGAGTACATCAGGGCATAATAAGAGGGTATAATAATGGGGTGAATAATACAATTATCCATATAAGTGGGTTACGATGTGAAGCAATCCATTATGCGCAGGCCGGTGTCACACTGATAAACGGTTTTCTTTCTTATCCCACTTCTGTAACGTTCTGCACCTTTTGGGGACTTTTTCTCCTTCGTAGTTTGGGAAATATTGCTGGGAAAGTTTTGCGCTGGTATAATACGGGCGCCCTCGCTTCCAGCGGATGTGCTATGTCCATTCCCTTCCTAGTTCCTCAATACTCGGCCCCTGAAACTGAAGGAATGTTCCCCTCCGGCCTGCGCATTGAGATGTTTTTTCATCACCGCATTACTAGTGCCATAACTTTTTTGTTTTTCAGTTGATTGAGCGGTGTGCGGGCTTGTTTTTTGCGAGACGGGCTGTAGATTTTATTGGTACCATTTTAGAACACATACAACTTTTTGATCACTTTTTATTTCATTTTTTGATAAAGGAAATTACCAAGAACAAGCAATTCTGGAGTCGTTTTTTATTGGGTTTTTTTTCGGCATCCACAGTGCGCCCTAAATTACATGTTAGCTTTATTCTGCGGGTCGATACGATTACGGCGATACCAAATTTATATAGTTTTTTTTTTATGTATTGCATCTTTTGCACAATAAAATCACTTTCTTTATAAAATCATTTGTTTTCTGTGTCGCCATTCTAAGACCCATAACTTTTTTATTTTTGCGTGCACAAAGCGGTGTCAGGGATTATTTTTTGCGGGACGGATTGGTGTTTTTATTAGTACTATTTTGGAGTAAATGTGACTTTTTGATCACTTTTTTTATAGCATTTTTTGGAAGGAGACCTAAAAACAAAGATTCTGGCGCTGTTTGTCATGTTTGTTTTTTTACCGCGTTCACCGTGCGGGATAAATTACATAATAGTTTTGTAGTTTGGGTCGTTACGGACGTGGCGATACCAATTATGTATAGTTTTTTTTAATTTTTACGGTTTTTACCATAAAAAAAGTCTTACTCTGGGGAAAAAGTCAGTTTAGCTTTATTTTTATTTGAAATGTGTGTGTTTTTATTGTTTTACCACATTTTTATTATCTTTTTTTTACTTTTCTGACTTGTCCCACTAGGGGACATGAGGGCCTGATGCCCCGATCGCTACTCTAATACACTGCACTACATACGTAGTGCAGTGTATTAGCGCTGTCAGTTATTCACTGACAGCAAGCCTATGAGGACGCGCCGCAGGCGGGTCCTCATCGGCTCCCGTACAAGGCAGACTCGGACGCCATTTTCTGGCGTCCGATTGCCACAGCAACCCAGCGATTGTGTCACTGGGTTGCCGGTCGGGTGAAAACCTATCAGATGCTGCGCAATATTGAGCGCAGCATCTGAGGGGTTAATCGGCCGGATCGGAGAATAGCTCCGGTCCTGGCAGTTACAGGAGGGTGCCAGCTGTATAATACAGCTGTCACCCCGCGGTGATGGTGCCGGCTCTGCTTCTGAGCCCGCACCATCATCGCGCCGTAACTGTACTGCGCTTTGCGGGAACACCTTCCCGGCAGCGCAGTATATATACGGCGGATGTCGGGAAGGGGTTAAACCTTCATTTTTATTTGCATTTTTCCAATTTTACATAATAACAATTCAATACAACATTAAACATTGAAAAACAAATTTACATTTGCCAAAATGTATCGACATCAACTATCCTACACCAAATAATGCCCATTAGAACGTCCATACAAGTAAGATATTCCAATTATTTCCGACACGGCCCACCCTCCGTCCCACCTGTAAGCACCTATGCAAGTAGTCTAACTATACCTAGTATGGTCCCAATATCATTCTCCCTAATACATCTAGGGAATTTCCAATGCTCCCAAAGTGCCACTAAGGTGTTCTCTTGCGTACCACGCTGTGTGTCTAAATGAAGACATCAATTCTCTGATGATCTGATCATCAAATTGAGTAACAATGAATCTTTTCCATTTGGCAAAAAAATGTGTTTCCTTTTCTTTGTCGTTCTGTTTCGAGGCGTTCTATATTCAAAAGCTTCTTCAGCTGAGTAATCTCTCCCATACTTTATAATGGTAGCACCGGACGAAAATGCGAACGACTGTCCGCGGCCGTAGCCAGAATCGGGATTACGGCTATGGCCGTGTGCAGGGTCCCTAAATAAAGGGAAAATGCTAATTTTCTTCTTTTTTTTTTTTTTTGTAAATTTATGTTTTTAGTGAACAAATTTATTCCGCAAAATGAACCTTGCTCTCTACCGTGTTGAACATTACCAAATACATGTACTTTGCCCAACCTACATCATCACTATAATGCTCAGGAACATCGCTCATCCTTTTAAGTGCAATGGGGGGATCTGTATACAGCTGAAACTTAACCCCTTCCTGACATTTGACGTTTACTTGCGTCATAGTACAGTAGGGGGAGTAAGGAGTGGGCTCACGGGCTGAGCCTGCTCCATATTACGCGGGTGTCGATTGTATGATACAGCTGACGTTTAACTGTAACGAGTCCCGCTAGTTTAACCACTTAGATGCCGCGGCCAAAAGCGACCGCGGCATCTAAGCCTTTAGAAAAGGGAGCGGAAAACGAACGGACAGCCCACTAACCCCCACCCCACCCTCTCCCAATGTCAGAATCACGATATAATGCAATAACTTCGTATTGCAGTATATTGTGCAAGCGATCAAACGATCGCGGGTTCAAGCTCCCTAGGGGGACTAATAAAAAAAGAGTAAAAGAATGTGTTTTTCGTTTTTTATTAACTATTTTTTTTTATTCAGTTCTACCAAAATATGTACAACCATACAACAAATATGGGTACGCAGATCCAAAATACAAATTTTTTTGTTAGAGAAAAGAGAAAATTACACTGTTTCCTTCTGTCGCCATGGGAACAAGGGAAAAGAGAAGATCTGGGGAAAAAAGTTTTGGGGTTTTTTTTATGTACAAAAAATATTAAAAGTTTAAAAACCCCCTCCTTTTCCAATTTTCCCCCAAAGCATTGTAAAAATAATTAAATAAATAATAAACATAATTGGTATCGCAGCATCCGTAAAAGTTAGTAGAACTATTCCAATTTAAAGAGTAACTACACTTTTATCAAACTTTAGATATGTCAGAGACCTATCAAAAGTTTGGATCAGTGGGGTCCGGCTGCTGAGACCCCCACCGTTGCTAAAATGAAGGTGCAGAAGCGCTCTGCTGAGTGCTTTGTTCCATCGGCTGTCGTCGACGTTCTATGTGAGCCATCTTCAGCCTGACTATGAGCACTGATCACAGCCGAAGGAGCAAAGCGCTCAGCTGAGCGCTTCTGCACCTTAATTTTAGCAACGGTGGGGGTCAGCACCTGGACCCCCACCGATCCAAACTTTTAATATGCCTCTATGACTTCTCCAAAGTTTGATGAAAGTGTAGTTACTCTAACATTATTTAAACCGGATGGTGCACACAGTACTAAAAAAAAATTATTTTTATTTCTAAAAATGTATGTCCTTATGCTGCTCAATCGACAAAAATTAAACAATTATGGCTCTCCGAGTATGGTAACACCAAAAGTTTTTATTTTAAATAATTAGTTTTTTCCTTGTAAAAGTGGAAAACATAAAAAAAAAACTGTAGAAGTTTGCAATTGCCATAGTCTTATTGACCCGCAGAATAAAGTTAACTTGTCGTTTTTATTGCACGGTGAACTCTAAAACGAAAACCCCAAAAACTATGGAGGAATCGCTGTTTTTTTTTATTTTTTTTTTATTTTTTGTTTTTTTTGTGTTCTGTTTTTCCATTCCACCCCACAAATAAAAAATTTTCAGTTTCCCAGTATATCTGTTACAATAAACTGGGCCATGAAGAACTCCAACTCGTCCCACAAAAATCAATCCCTCATAAGGCTTTATCAATGGGGTGGGGGGACGGGGGATTATGGCTTATGGAATTTTGAGCGAAAAAAAGCCGGGAAGGGGTTAAATATGCGTATTGTGGTCGTCTAGGGCTTAGAAAAATGTTGCAAAGGTAACATTTGTATTTTCGTTAATAGATGCTATATTACACTGAACAGAACATTGAAGATATTTTATATTTTTCTCCTTTACCTGTCAGGTATTTGTACGTCGTCTGCGTAAAGCATATGGAAAACAGGAGTGGGATGCTGTAGACCGGATTAGAGGCAACAAACCAGCATACAAACTTGACCACATCATCAAGGAGAGGTATGACGTCATGTTCCCAGCTATTGATGCATTATAAATACGAGCATCAGGCTGAAAAACATACAATTGAAGACCAGTACATGATGATGGCTGCAAACTGATAATTTCCAGTTGAAACACACACACAACACACTTTGTGCCCAGATTTCTAACTCTTACCTCTGCTCACTCTGTCAGTTTTGGTAAGTCTGTCTTTCAACCAGACCTCCAAACTGAATTTCAAAGTTCGCATTCGCAATCGCCGTTGCAACTTTTTCCCTAGAAATCAATAGTACAAGCGAATATAAGAACCTTTTTAATATAATTTATTACAAATATTACTTGTTTTAATATAACTTATTACAGAAAAATTCAGCTTTCTCTTATTAGATAATTTCCTCTCAATTCACTGGTAATATCCATATTCATTGAGCTGAGAAATACACACACTGCTGTGTTTAAGTGTTTTTCTATAATCCATCACTGGGGTAAGACCGTAAAACACTAACACTTCCGATTTGCGTCCACAAAAACTGGACCATTTTCCATGCATATGAATGTTCATGTTGCATCAGTGTGGTTTCTGTGTGTCATTTGATTTTTGTCGTCCGTTTTTCTCCTCTGCAAGCACTTCCTAGTTTTTTTCCAGCATTTCTTTAGCAACTGATCCGTGAAATAGTGGACGGCACATGGATGTTCCACGTGTAATGTCCGTGTTTTCATGCACTCATGTACTTCAATGGGCAAGTCTGGTCTGAAAAACAGACCCGAATAGGACATGCTGTGAGTTTCTCGCAACAGACACGCACTTTGTGAACAGCCCAGTTCAATTGCGTGACAAGAAACAGTCGTGTAATTAGGGCCTAACAAAACCTTACTAGTAATGAGCAGTATAGCTGTGAATCCAGCACTGTGGTAAGAGCAAGATATTACTAGAAGCTGTAGTAGTGTCTGTGTGTTTCTCTCTGCTCCTGCTTCCTTTCCCCCCTACACATCCCCATAAACTTCTTTGGACAGCTTCTGATCTTTTCAGCGATCTGTCTTCATCTCTAAGGGTATGTGCACACACAAAATAAATAACGTCTGAAAATACGGAGCTGCTTTCAAGGGAAAACGGCTCCTTATTTTCAGAAGGTTTTTTAAACCTCTCGCGATTTTCGTGGCTTTTTTTAACGGCCGTTTTTGGAGCTGTTTTTCAATACTCAATGAAAGACTGCTCCAGAAACGGCTCAAGAAGTGACATGCACTTTTTCGCGGCCGCTTTTCAAAACGGCCGCGTAAAAAAAAAAGCCTGTCGGAATTGAACGCCGTTTTCCCATTACAATCAATGGGCAGGTGTTTGGAGGGGTTCCGCTGACAATTTTTCGTCCGTATACGGCCTGAAAAATGGCCGAAAATAAGCCGTGTGAACATACCCTAACTCTATTCACTGCTAAAATCCGATTTCTGTGAGGCAGTGATTAGTGCAGGGCGAGGTGAGGAGTCTAATAAGTGAAGAAATTCGTTCGTCCCATTCGGGGAAACAGACCATGGTATATGCTGTTGCTACTAGCAGGCGTGACCCGAAGAATAAAAAAGTGTTTGCCCCTTCTACAGTATATACAGGCACTGAGGTAGTTAATCTTAGCTTCGTGTCTGTAGGAAGCAGATACGCCTTCTGTATCTCCTGTCTGGTCTTTCTCCCGTGTGGAGAGCCTCATCACTGCTGTCCGAGACACCTTCCAGATGGAGACCCGTCTCCCCTTCGTCACCTTCCTTCTTCCCAGACTGTCTCGCAAACCTTTTCCCTCTCACTCAGTGTCTGAAGTAGCCTCAAAGGAGCGTGAAAATCATGACCAGAAACGTAACCAGACTTCTTGCCTGGATCTTATATACCCTTTTCCGGAGGATATTTCCTCCAAATGGGCTAAATCTCCTGTGAACTTTACTGTCTCTCGTCCGGCTAATACCACTACTATTCTAATGGCAGGCGCAGCGTCGTGCTGCAATCCCTTGGTCTGCCGCATAGAGTCCTTCTCCAGGTTCTCCTTTGTAGCCGCTAGTTCAGCCTCGAGTCAGTTTTTTGCTTCTGCATGTGACCGTAGGGCCTCTACTCAATGGGCTCACCGACTCCATCATGGCCTCCTCTCTGGGCACCCAATAAAAATTGTGGACCTCTCACCAGCTGTCTAAAGCCACCAAGTATCTGTGCGAAGCCTTGTGGCTCACACCTAGTCTTCCATTGTCGCCATTTGTCAAACTTCATGGCTTAAAGAGGCTCTGTCACCACATTATAAGTGCCCTATCTCCTACATAAGGAGATGGGCGCTGTAATGTAGGTGACCGTTTTTCTAAATAAAAAACACTGCTATTTTCACCACGTTAGGAGCGATTTTAGCTTTATGCTAATTACTTTCTTAATGCCCAACTGGGCATGTTTTTACTTTTGACCATGTGGGTGTTGTACAGAGGAGTGTATGATGCTGACCAATCCGCGTCATACACTTCTCTCCATTCAAGTACTCCGCACATAGTGATCCCGCTAGATCAGTATGTGCAGTCACTTACTTAGGCCCCATGCACACGACCGTAAAAAACCTCAGTTTTTGTGGTCCGCAAAAACGGAGCCATTCACTTTCATTGAACACTGACACCTTTCCGTAGCACTACGGAAGGGTGTCCGTGCCGTGGAAATGTTCCGGGAATTATGGAACATGTCCGTTCTTTTGCATTTTGCGGGCCGTGCTCCCATACTTTGTATGGGAGCACGGCCCGAAAATGCGGCTGTCAGTCGGCGGCCGGCCATGCCCGCAATCGCGGGCCGTGATTGCGGGCACGGTCGTGTGCATGGGGCCTTACACATTCACGTTACTGAAGTGCCTTGACCGTGAATAGACATTCCTTCCAGCCAGGACGGGATGTCTATTTGCAATACCGACACTTCCCACAAAGTGGGACTTGACAGTTTACAGCGAGATTAGACTTTTCTGTGCTGTAAGTCCCACACAAACGTTGCCGAAGTGTCGGTATTGTGAATAGACATCCCGTCCTGGCTGGAAGGAATGTCTATTCGCTGTCAAGACACTTCAGGAACGTTAATGTGAAAGTAAGTGACTGCACATACTGATCTAGTAAGATCACTATGCGCTGATTAAATGAATGGAGAGAAGTGTATGACGCTGATTGGTCAGCGTCATACACTCCTCTGTACAACGCCCACATGGTCAAAAGTAAAAACACGCCCAGCTAAAATCGCTAATAACGTGGTGAAAATAGATTGTTTTTCTAAATAAAAAGCACTTCTGTCACCTACATTACAGCGCCCTTCTCCTTATGTAGGAGATAGGGTACGTATGTGGTGTCAGAGCCTCTTTAAATGCTGGTCCGCTGACACTGCTTCTAAGCGGTCCTTGGTTGCTTTCGCCTTCGCAGGCCATCTTATTGAGATGCGTTTGGATTAGGGATGCACAATGCATCTAAATTTCCACACCATTTAGATACCGTGCACCCTGAAATGGTTCAATACCGTCCATTTTTATGTATTGGACCAGCCCCGGGCTGGTATTAGAGCAGAGTAAAAGACTTAAATAAAGGCACTAGTATTTTTTGCAGCCAGCGCTGAGCAACATTGGGGTTAATGTGACCCACATTAACCCCAATGTTGCCATTATGTTAGGGAAATGATGAAGTCACTTATCATTAATGTGAGGCACAAAGTGTTATGAATTTTATATGCCTCACATTAATAGTAATTAACCCCATCGTGTACCTGACACATTAACCCAATGTTGCCCATTACAACTGTGAGCGAGGTACTTGATGGGATCACTTACTGTAATGAATATAATGGGCACTATTGGGTAAATGTGTGAGGGAAAAGATGTGGTTAATTCACATGACTGCATTCGGTGCGTGTGATGCAGACCGTATGTCGCCCGCTTTTCCTGGATCCGCTTTTCCGAAAGCCGGGCTCCTAGCGTCATAGTCGTCTATGCTGCGAGTCACTGCCTTCCCGCGGGAGGCTGTGACTCGCAGCAGCATAGAGTACTATGACGCTAGGAGCCCGGCTTTCGGAACTATGTTGGATCCAGGAAAAGCGGGCGACATACGGTCTGTATCACACGCACAGAACACAGCAATGTGAATTAACCACATCTTTTCCCTCACACATTAACCCAATGGTGCCCATTATATTCATTATATATAGTAAGTGATCCCATCGAGTACCTCGCTCACAGTTGTAATGGGCAACATTGGGTTAATGTGTCAGGTACATGTTGGGGTTAATTACTATTAAAGTAAGGCACATGGATGTTCAAAATTGTTAACACCATGTTCCTCACATCAGAAAATGGAAGGACTTTATATTTTTGAGTTGTGTTTTTTTTTTATTGTTGGTAAAGTATCGTTTTGGTATCAAGTAATACTCTAAGTATCGGTATCGAAATCCAAATTCTGGTATCGTGACAACCCTAGTTTGGATGAAATCCTCTGTGGATGCTTCGCTTGGTCGCAAGGTACTGCAGGCATCTGCGGAGTAGATCCTTTCATCCATTCTTCTTCTGTTCCCACCCTTGGGACCTGCATGTGGAATTTCCCATGGTCTGTGTCCCCGAATGAGACTAACGAGAAAAGGGTATTATTTTTAGTACTCTCCATAAAATCCTTTTCTTGTCCGGTCCATTGGGGGACATAGATCCTACCCTTTTGGTTAACCTGATACCTGATCAACTGTATATCTGTCCGACATGGCACTCCTTATCTGGTTCTGATGTTGTTGTTGTATTGCCTTGGGTTCTTCTCCAACTGCATCTGTCGGGCCTGAATTAGCTCCGTGCCTGCAGGAGGGGCCGAAACTTTTTTATTTTAATTTTTTTTTTATTCTTCGTATGACGCCGCCTAGTAGCAACAGCATATACCACTGTCTGTGTCCCCCCAATGGACTAGACAAGAAAACTATTTTAAAGGGGGTTATCCAGGGGACCCAAAAAAAAAAAAAAACATTCCACAAAACCACCTGCAAACACCTTCAAGCATGGCTACTAGTAGTTTGAATGGCCAAAAACATTAATTTACGTTACCTGTAGCACCTCCATGTAATGCCAGAGCCGCTTGTTTTTTCTGGTGATAAGGTGGCACTTGCAGCTTCAGCGTGCACTGTAAAACTACAAATCCCGGCATCCACTTCTATCCCCTGTGTTCCTCTATCCCTGCCCACGGTGTGCATGAGCTGGGTAGTGTACTGCTGAGACAGCGGAGTGGAAGAAGGGGGCTGGCTTACTTCCTCAATAGCGTCACTGTGCCAGCCCCCTAGCAGTCATGTGATTTGATGACGCGCTGACACAGAGAACCCTCTTGGTCACGTGGGCCCGTGTCGCTGCGTCAAAACTGCTGAATGAACTACAGGACTTCTGAGAACACGTGACTGTGTTCTCAATCCGCGAACAGGCACAATTTAGTAAGAAGAAGTAGATTAGTAAGTTACTTAATGTAGAGTTATTGGATGATTGCCATGTAGTTTTATGGTGCTGGATAACCCCTTTTAAGGTATTAAAAAAAATAAAAAAACACCTGTTACGTTTTTTCTTAAATTCGCTTGTGCTATTGATTGATGGGGAAAACATGTAAACTATGTTAAATCTTAGCCCCCTTCCTCATACTGAGGGGTCCAGATGGCACTGGAGCTTTCATTTATGGCAGTTAAGTTGATAATCATGACATTTATTTTGTAAAAAGGATAATGAAGTAACTGAAATCATCGACTAAAATGTTTGTTTCTTTTACAAGATTTGTTCTCCGCTAGTGTATAATACCTTTAGGCCATGTTCACACACCGATTTTTGCAGGCAGAGCAATCTGCAATTTTGAGGCAGATTTTGACCTGCATTCACTTTCTTTGGCGCGTTTTTTTACTTTGACTTTCATCTGCGGCTATTGACCACTGCGGGCAAAAACCTCTGCCTCCCATTGATTTCAATGGAAGGTCAGAGATGTAACCGTGGGTAGATAGCGCATGTCACTGTTTTTTCCACTCGTGGGAAAAAGCCATCTCCGCCTTCCATTGAAATGAATGAGACGATTTCGGCCATTTTATTTGAGCGGTTTTCCGACACTGTTTCTGCTTCAAAAACCGTGCCAAAAAACTGTGTGAACTAGCCCATTGAGTTAACCTGATCGCTGCTTTTATTTTTTGCAAGCCTATCTCTTCAATTTACATCAGTTTGTTTTGGGTTTTTTTGTCTGTCGTTCTGCGATATTTATAAATAAGCACAATGTTTTAATTATGTGTGCAGGTACCCAACCTTTGTTGATTCTCTCCGTGACCTGGATGATGCTCTATCCATGTGCTTTCTATTTGCTACCTTTCGACGTACTGGAAAGTGCCATGTTCAGACCATCCAGCTTTGCCGTCGCCTTAGTGTAGAATTCCTTAACTACGTTGTTGCTTCCCGTTCTCTTCGCAAGGTGAGTTAATTGTACACAAGGTAATGTAGTTTTATGCTAAACGTGAATCTACCTCTGCACTTTTCAAAGCTGTATGAGTATATATGACTAATCAGAGGTCGCAATAACTCATTGACGTCTGTAAGGCATTCTCACACTTTTAGATCATTCTACTGCATCTTCTATATAATTTCAAAAGTTTGTTTGAAGCCCGATTTTTCATTGGTTTAAAATCAGGGGATTGCACTGACAGGCTCCGCCCCCCTATTGATGATGTGGCAGCCCATAATTGGCTGCAACGTACATCATTCCTCGCTCAATTGCCTAACACAGCAGCACTGCGATGTTGGCCACGGCGGGTTTACAGAGGCAGGACCGTTGTCCGGTCTCGTATAATTGAGGGACTAAAATGCATGGAGACGCAATGAGCGATGGAGGGACTAATGGTAAAGATGAGGAGCGAGAAAAAATGATGCCAAATGGGCATGAGTCAGAAGTCCCCGCCCCTCATCCACCACTTCGTAGTTTAGTCTAGGAGCACTGGCTTAGGACTTTTATTTCCTAAAGGGAATACATTTTTTTTTAATCATGTGATCATAGTGTTAAGGATATTTTAATGGTGCTTCCAATAACATTGGGTCCGGTGTCACCAGTATTCCACCCGTACTTACGGACCAGTTTTCTCTGCACTAATCTGCAGCCCCTTCTCTCTATCCGTGCTGGAAAGAGAGAAGGGGCAGCCCTTTCTGGCAGAGTTTCCGCAGCGATTGAAAGTAAAAGAAGTTCATATGTACCGTTGTTTTGGTGACGCGTCCCTCTTTTGACATGCAGTCCGACCTCCCTGGATGACGCGGCAGTCCATGTGACCGCTGCAGCCTGTGATTGGATGCAGCGGTCACATGGGATGAAACGTCATCCCGGAAGGCCGGACTAGAGTAAGTAGCAGGTAAGTTAACTTTTAATACTCTCTAATTAATATGCGGGGCGTGCTCCCATATAATATATGGGAGCACAGTCCGTAAAAAGCAAAAACAGGACATGTCCTATCTTTTGCGGAGCCTTTCTACGGCACGTATACCTTCCTGTAAATATACAGCAAGGTGCCCATGCGCAATAGAAGTGAATGGGTCCGTAATTACGGACGAATTCTACGGTTGTTTGCATGTGGCCTTACAACACATAATTGGGTATTTAAATAGTGAGCTTAAAGGCATGGTGTTGCCCGAAAAACATGTTTGTTTTTTTTTTATTAAACATTTAGTGTGTGGGTGATTAAACATTGTTCAAATTTTTTTTTTTTTTTCACGAGTCAGGAAATATTATAAATTATTTCTAATTTATAATACTACCCATTTTTGGTCACTAGATGGAGCTATTTCCCAAAATTGCAGCATTGCAACATTGGGTTAAAAGCTCTCGCTCTAGTGAGCTCTCAGCATCCCCCCCTCCTTTATCCTGGCTAGTGCCGGGATAAACGAGGGGTTTGAACGGTGTAACCTCCTACACTGTGTGTCGCCATTTTTTGAGCTAACACACAGCGTAGTAGGTTTACATACAGTAGTAAACACACACAAACACGAACATACATTGAAATCTCTTACCTGCTCCTGCCGCCGCGGCTCCCTCCGGCCCGTCTGCTCCGTTTGCTGCCGCTGGTCCAAGTGCACAAATCCGGAAGCCGCGACCGGAAGTAGTAATATTACTGTCCGGCCGCGACTTCCGGTCCACAGGAAAATGGCGCCGGACGGCGCCAATTTCGAATTGGACTGTGTGGGAGCGGCGCATGCGCAGTTCCCACACAGACGCCGTACACGGAAGTCAATGGGACGGGAGCCGTTCGCAGTCCCTATGGGACTGTGGCTGCCGTATTCCATGTCTGTATGTGTCGTTAATCGACACAGACAGAAATGGAACAAAAAATGGCAGCCCCCATAGGGAAGAAAAAGTGTAAAAATAAGAAAAAGTAAAACACAAACACACAAATGAATATAAACGTTTTTAATAAAGCACTAACATCTTTAACATATAAAAAAATAATTTGTGATGACACTGTTCCTTTAAACCCTATCTATACCGTAAGTCAACCTCCTGAGCAACGCCCGGTATAAAAGCTAGTATTTCTATAAATCTGCCTCTAGGTGGCACTTTAAAGAGATCCTTCCACCTGCCCATAAATGTGCAGCATGTAGTGGGCAGGGCTGCACAAACCCTGGGGCACTTTACTTTTTTTTTTTTCTACCCATCTCAGTTATTTAGATATCGGTGCCTTTATATTTGGCGCCCGATATTTAAATAACCCCCTGAACTGTAATGGCAAGGGGGCGTGTAACATGGCTGTGACACTGTCCAATCAGCTACGGACAGTATCCCAGCAAGAGCTGGAGAGAGGAGAGAGCGTGTGTGTGTGTGTGCACGCACGCTCTCTTTCTTTAGCTGTCGGCAGACAAGGACGAGACTAATCTCTCGCGAGACATCACACAGTCTTGTACTTGTCTGCCGAACTGGCAAGGGGCGTCTCACTGCTGTGGACAGTGCAAAAGCTGGAGAGAGGAGAGCGAGCATGCGCGCGCACGTTCTCGCTCTTCAGCTCTCGGCAGACAAGGACAAGACTGATCTATTTTTTTATTTATTTTTTATTTTATTTTTAAAGAGGCTCTGTCACCACATTATAAGTGGCCTATCTTCTACATAATGTGATCGGCGCTGTAATGTAGATTACAGCAGTGACTTTTATTTAGAAAAACAATCATTTTTCACTGAGTTATGACCTTTTTATTAGCTTTATTCTAATGACTTTCTTAATAGACAACTGGGCGTGTTTTTACTTTTGACCAAGTGGGTGTTGTGGAGAGAAGTGTATGACGCTGACCAATCGGCGTCATACACTTCTCTCCATTAATTTACTCTGCACATAGTGATCCTGCGTTGTTCACTATGTGCAGTCACATACACACACGTTAATGTTACTGAAGTGTCTTGACAGTAAATAGACATCGCGTCCAACCAGGACGCGATGTCTATTCACAATCTCGACACTTCGGTAACGTTTGTGTGGGACTTACAGCACAGCAAGCGTAATCTCGCGAGATCTCACTGTAAATGATCCCTTACAGCGAAATCACGCTTGCTGTGCTGTAAGTCCCACACAAACGTTACCGAAGTGTCGAGATTGTGAATAGACATCGCGTCCTGGTTGGATGCGATGTCTATTTACTGTCAAGACACTTCAGTAACATTAACGTGTGCACACTTTGAAAAATTACAATCAATTGTACTAGGGTTGCAGATTATTTGTATTTTCTCTATAATATTAATGGGGCTATCCCAAGATTAACATTTCTCACTTATCTACAGGATAGAGGATAAATGTGTGATCGCTGGGACCCCCACTGATCTATAGAATAGGGGTCCCGAGCCCTCCCTGCGATCGTGCAGTAATTCAAATTCTCTGGGGCTGACTGAGACAGCCAAATGCAGCGCTCGACTGTTTCCGTCAGTCCAATAGACATTGAACTGAGTGGCAGGGTGCATGCGTGACCTCTGCTTCATTCAAATGGGAACGTGGGGCCCCCAGCGATCAGACACTGCTGTGAATAAGTGGTAAAGGGGTTATCCCAAGATTAACATTTAGGTGCCTTCTCACATTCTATTTTTAGGTGTTCCTGTCAATCAAAGGAATCTATTACCAGGCAGAAATCCTAGGACAGACCGTAACGTGGATTACACCTTATGCTTTTTCCCATGATGTAAGTTAAGTTTAATGTCTTCCATTTTTATTAACTGTGCTAACACGCAGGCCATAGACTGTGAATTACTTGTTATGGAAAAATCACTTGATCCACTATGTTGTGTTTTTTATTTTATTTTTTTTCAGTAATTTGACAAGATAATACCTTTTTGACAAGTGCATATAAATACATATTTTGCATCCGTTCTACCAACTAAATGACTAAAAAAAAAAATAAGCTTTGACATCCAAATGTACCTTGCTGAAAAAAGGTGACTGGAAAAACTGATTGGGGTAACCAAGCCCTTTTAAAAGGCTTCTCCTTCCAGCCATAGCTAGAAAAAAAAAAACAACAAAGTTTTTTTTTTTTTTTTTTTTTGTCCTCTTGTTGTGAAAAGACAAATAGCCAGTTGACCCCTTAACAACCAGGCCTATTTTGGCCTTAAAGGGAATGTGTTGCCAGAAAAACATGTTTTTTTTTTAAAAATTAAACATTTAGTGTGTGGGTGATTAAACATTGTTCAAATTTTTTTTATTTTTTTCACGAGTCAGGAAATATTATAAATTAATTCTAATTTATAATACTACCCATTTTTGGTCACTAGATGGAGCTATTCCCAAAATTGCAGCAGTGCAACATAGGGTTAAAAGCCCTCGCTCTAGTGAGCTCTCAGCATCCCCCCCTCCTTTATCCTGGCTAGTGCCGGGATAAACGAGGGGTTTGAACGGTGTAACCTCCTACACTGTGTGTCGCCATTTTTTGAGCTAACACACAGTGTAGTAGGTTTACATACAGTAGTAAACACACACAAACACGAACATACATTGAAATCTCTTACCTGCTCCTGCCGCCGCGGCTCCCTCCGGCCCGTCCGCTCCGTTTGCTGCCGCTGGTCCAAGTGCACAAATCCGGAAGCCGCGACCGGAAGTAGTAATATTACTGTCCGGCCGCGACTTCCGGTCCACAGGAAAATGGCGCCGGACGGCGCCAATTTCGAATTGGACTGTGTGGGAGCGGCGCATGCACAGTTCCCACACAGACGCCGTACACGGAAGTCAATGGGACGGGAGCCGTTCGCAGTCCCTATGGGACTGTGGCTGCCGTATTCCATGTCTGTATGTGTCGTTAATCGACACAGACAGAAATGGAACAAAAAATGGCAGCCCCCATAGGGAAGAAAAAGTGTAAAAATAAGAAAAAGTAAAACACAAACACACAAATGAATATAAACGTTTTTAATAAAGCACTAACATCTTTAACATATAAAAAAAATAATTTGTGATGACACTGTTCCTTTAAAGAGGCTCTGTCAACACATTATAAGCGCCCTTTCTTCTACATAATGTGATCGGCGCTGTAATTTAGATTACAGCAGTGTTTTTTTTATTTAGAAAAACAATCTTATGCTAATGGCTCTCTTAATGCCCAACTGGGCGTGTTTTTAGTTTTTGACCAAGTGGGCGTTGTAAAGACAAGTGTATGAAGCTGACCAATCGGCGTCATACACTTCTCTCCATTCATGTACTCAGCACATAGTGATCTTGCTAGATCATGATGTGCAGTCACTTACTCACACATTAACGTTACTGAAGTGTCTTGAGAGTGAATAGACATCGCTTGCAGCCAGGACACGATTTCTATTCACACTCTCGACACTTCGGTAACGTTTGTGTGGGACTTAATGACCGCAAGCGTGATCTCGCGAGAAAAATAATTAATTAATTAGATCATAAGTCCTAACCAACTGTAATACAACTCAATGTGTATGTATAACACTGGTATGCAGTGGCACATATAATAAAGTCATCAGTGAATGTACAGTTCTAGAATCGGTCTAGTCAAATGGAGTGACACAAGGTAGTCCACAATTACTTATGAGCATCCCTTTAAGTAAAGCTCCCTTTTAATTAACGTTGCTATATAGTGGGGAAATTTAAAATCCGAAAATCTTGGTAATAAGAGGGGGAAGTTGTCTTACCTGTGACTTTAGGAGCTTCGAGATGCTGGAATCCCTGGCCAGAGTGTTGCCGGGGATTCCGCTCCTGGAGGAACCCCTTACGTCACTGTCCATATATGGACAGTAACGTCAAGGGCTTTCCCATGGCAGGAGATCCCCGACCAGAGCGCTTGCGATGCTCTGGCCGAGGACTCCATAGTTTAAAGCTCTGACATCACTGTCCATATATGGAAGGTGACGCCAAGGGCTTCCCCAGGCTCAGAGTAGCTTAAAGTAGCGCCGTGCCTGGGAAGTCCTCTTGTGAGGGCCAGGATCAGTTTCTAACAGCCGTCACAAGGATTGGTATCTAAAAAAACGGCCGTTAAAAACTGATCGATTTGACTTCTATGTGGGTCGTCGGGCCGTGAAAATGGCCAAAAATAGAACATGTTCTATTTTGTGACGGCCGTTAAAAGCAACGGCCATCACACGGCCGTTTTTCACTGTTGTGTGAATGTAGCCTTATGTGTAAACATTTTTTTAAACATACCGGTAAAATCACAATACACCTAGTATAATCATATGATGCGTAATAAATGACATGTTGCATCTCGTAATGCTGGTTTAACTGTCACTTATTACTCACCCCCTTTTAGAACTAACTTGTAACTTACATTAGTTCATGGCTGTTTACTACGTGCTGCATGTATCATTTTATGCTTCACCAACCGTTCAAAAACTGTTAACCAAGCGTTAAAGAAAGTGCCGTAGAAACCCAATATACTTATAGTGTGTGTGTGTGTCATCTAGCAATAAAATTGCTTTGCGCAAATATATACATTTATACACCGCCCCAAAAGCTGCGCCCACTTTACTGAAAGCTGTATACCATTTATATGTTTGAGTCAAAAGTATGGCTTGGTACGTATGTAAAAACCTCTGAAAAGTCTGCATACTGCCCTGAAGGAGGTATTACTAGAACATTTAGAAAATACTACTAGGGCTGTTCACATCTGCAATGGAGGCTCAATGAGCGGCCTCTGTCAGAGATCCGGCAACAAAAATACCATAAACAATAGCGCAGCATGCTAAGCTATTGCTTTCAGTAAAACCACGGACACACGGATGGAAACAAGACCGTGTCCGTCATACAATAGAACCTGCGCTTCTGTCTATTTCTGGCAGAGCAGTACCACGGAAACACCAAAGCAGGTGTGAACCGGCCCTTATATTTACCACTGACAGAATGTTCTATTGCATGCCTGGTGACTTTTGGGATCCTTTTGTGAAATCTAAAAATGATCCTCCTGAAAACTCAATATTATGTCTTTTGCAGCACCCCACAGATGTGGACTACAGGGTTATGGCAACTTTCACAGAGTTTTATACAACTCTTCTGGGATTTGTGAACTTCCGCCTATACCAGACTCTTAATCTACAGTATCCTCCTAAGGTAATAAATGTAAAATGTCAAAAAAAATATGTAAAGTTCAAACTTCTATTTCATTACAGAGCAACGCAATCTAAAGCTTTGTACCTCCAAACTTGTACCAACACCCCCATACATCTTTTAAGGTTTTGGGAGACAGGAGGCAGAGGGAACATAAGGAGATGTAGCATGCTTTACTGTTTCACTTTCTCTTACCAGCAACTTCAGCAGAGCAGTTCTAAGGAGTGGAGTCCTCATCACTGTGGGCCCTGCTTCTTGTCACTAGTTTTGGCATGCTAGAGGACTCGATCCTGCATAGTTTTTTGTTTATTAAAATCCATCAACGTGAGCCAGGTTCATACCAACCACCCCGCTCCCTGTTTTTGACCTGAAGAATTTGCTGTTAATGAGATGGGGAAAAGACAGAGGTCTTTATTACTCTCCAGACCTGAAGAGTTGGAGTGATGGGAGATTATTTTTGTGTAGTGACACTGTAATCCAGGTGCACATATTCTTGTTTTATAACCTTTCTCAAAGAAATTGCAGATAAAAGCGTGAGAATGTAAGCCTATGGGTGGAATCATTCTTTTATGTTTCAGAAGGACTTCTGTTATTGTCTGCTCACTTTTGTTTTGCTCTGTTTAATAACGTTTGTAACCTTGATGCATTCATGATTCAGTTAATAAACTTGTTGCTCTTGACCCTTCAGCTAGATGCTCGTTCAGAGGCAGAACTGAAGATGGAGGATGAAGATAAATATGCTCTGGAGTCTGAGACGTACATGGAGGTATGAGGCCGTCCGGAAATTAGCAATATTTTTTTTCCCCCCTACATTTTTACCATTATCTGTACCCTCTATGAAACAAAGCAATGCAATGTGATTGCAGTGTAGACTTTCAGCTTTAATTCAAGGGGTTTAACAAAAATTTAGCATTAACTGTTTAAGAATCACAGCCATGTTTACATAGTCCCTCCATTTTCACAGGCTCAAAAGTAATTAGACAATTGACTGATCAGCTGTTTCATGGCGGGTATGGCCAACGGTCTGAAGTTGATTTGAAGTGTTCAATTTACATTCCCTAGCCATTCATGGGACTCTCAATATGCGGTACAGAGAAGTGTTAATGCGAGTGAAGGAGGTCATCATTTGGCTAAAAAAAAAACATCCGAGAGATAGCAGAGTGGCCAAGTCAACAATTTGGTACATTCTTAAAAAGAACGGAATATTCTGGCGAGCTCAGAAACAACAAAAGGCATGGAAAACAACGAGAGACAACTAAAGTGGATCACAGAATTCTTTCCTTGGTAAAGAAAAAAAAAAACCCTTGCGAACATCTAGCCAAGCGACGAACACTCGAGGAGGTAGGCGAATCGTTGTCACAAGATATAAATACAGACCGTTTATTTCAAGATACAAATCAGTGGTAACAGTCAAGAACAGAGGCCAGATTTAATTTCACTAGAAAACATCTTAAAAGGGTGTCCAGTTCTGGAACAAGATGCGTGTGACTGATGAAACCAAGATGAACTTGTACCAGAATGATGGGAAGAACCGTATGGAGGCCGAAGGGAAGGGCTGATCCAAAGCACACCACATGATCTGTCAACCATGGTGGAGGCAGTGTTATGGCATAGGCATGTATGGTTGCCAATGGAACTGGGTCACTGGTGTTTTGTGTGTACTGGTGTGATTAGATAGAAGTCGCAAAATGAATTCTAACATGTATAGAGCATGGCTTTCATCTCTGATTCACTCAAATGTTGCAGAACTTATAGGATGTCTCTTTGCAGTGTAGTTGAATAACGACCCAAAATATACAGCGAAAGAAATCCAGGAGATTCTTAATCCCTTCCCAACATTCTGCGTAATTGTACATTATAGCTGGGAATTGAGGAGTATGGCTCACGGGCTGAGCCCGCTTTGTGCCCAGTAAGGTAACGGCTGATCATTCTGATCCCGGCCATTTAACCACTTAGATGCTGCGGTCAATGACGACTGCGACATCTAAGCTGTTAGAATGAGCTGGGCCCATGATCACAGGCTCCTGATGGTTGTCATGGCAGCCTAGGGGCCTAATAAAGTGCCCCAGGTCTGCTATCTAGTATTGCAGTGTATTGTAAAAGCGATCAAACTATTGCATTTTTAAGTCCCCTAGTGGGACTAAAAAGAAACTTCAAAATTATTCTAAAGTTTTTACTAAGATAGGAAAAAATATATAATGTAAAAAAAAAAAATCTTTTCCCATTTTTTTTCCCCCTATAGTAATGTGAAAAAAATAAACATAATTGGAATCCCTGCGTTCGTAAAGAGTCCAAACTATTACATTATCCAGCAAGTTGCGTGTCGAAAAAAAAATAAAAAATGCCAGAATTGCAGGGGTTTTTTTTATCATCTCTCTCCTCCCCCAGCCGCCCCCCCCCCCCCACAAAAAATAATAAAAAGGTGATCAAAAAGTCGTACCAATAAAAACCGCAGCTCGCCCCGCGATAAACAAGCCCTCACACAGCTCCATAGACGGAAAATTGATAGTTAGAATACGGAGACACAAAATTGTTTCGTAAAGCAAACTATATAAATGGAATGTTGCCGTAATTGTATCGACTTGCGGAATAAAGTTAACATGTCATTTTTACCGCACCGTGAACGCCATAAAAGCAAATCCCAAAATACCATGGAGAAATTGTTTTTTTTTTTGTTTTTTTTCATTCCAGTCCACATTTTTTTTATTTTATTTTTTTTACAGTTCTTTTATACATTATATGGGGCCATTAAAATCTACAACTCCTCTTGCAAAAAAACAACCCCTCATACGGCTCTTGGAATGCGGGGAGGAAAAACTAAAAAATTAAAAATGACAGCCCATTAAGTAACGCCCCTGTCCAACTCAACTCTGTTCCTGGCTCGCAGGCGGGCAGCAGCTCCGGACTATGTGACCATCCAGGCGCTGCTTCTCCCGGGAGTGCTATGTGGTTAGCCTTATTGTAAAGATGCCTCCCAAATGCCAGAGCCAAGCTGGGCTGTCTCCCTCCCCACGCTAGAGCCCCAGCTGATGTACACCACCGTGCCAATGAATGCTCTTTCCAGCTTGTCCGAGAAGGAGAATGGAACTGCACATTCTCTAATTCTCCTCTTACAATTCGAGAAGAACCATAGGCAGAATGAATGGGCCCCATCACTGAACACAGATCAATGTCTAGTGCTGAGAGAAGGGCAGCTACTGCACATTAGGGATGCATCGAAACTTCAATACTATTTCGATACTGTGCACCCCCAAACAGTTCGATACCGGTATTTCGATACTAAGCTGTGCGGCCGCACAGCTAAGTATAGGAACACATGAATGTATGAGAGCGGGGCTGCGGCTGTGTCCTGACAAGTGCGTGTTGTCAGGATGATACAATGCGGCCAGCGCTGCACTAATGAGCGGCGGCACTGAAGACAACATGGCGGGCGGACTGCAAAACACCCTCATGTTCTGTCTTCAGTGCCTGCGCCGTCGCTCATTAGAGCAGCGCCAGCCGCATCCCCTCATGCTGACCGCGCGCGCACTTACTGTCAGGAGCGGGGCAATGGCTGTATTACACAGCCGCAGCCCCGCTCTAGAACGGTGGAGATCAGAGAAACCTCTTATCTCCGCCGTTATTCTCCTGAATGCTGCGATCACAGCGGACTGCAGCATTCAGGGGAAAATGAGATGGGGGGGGGGGATGCCTCTTGGATCGCATCACAGGAATCCCTGTGACGTGATTGAGGGACATACCATATATGGGCAGACAGCCCAGGGTCTATTGACGGACCCCAGGGCTGTCTGATCATATTTCCTGTTGTTAGGGCATACTTAGGTATGTCCTAACAACTGCCTGTGTACTATCCGTATATAGATATATGCCAGTACATTAAAGTTTAAAAATAAAGTAATATTACATTTTAAAAAAAATACACATACACCTTTTTTTACAATAAACCAGAAAATAAGTCTCAATACATAAAATATCCACATATTCGGTATTGGCGCGGCCGTAATAACCTGCACAACAAACCCTACTGCACATGCGTGCACAAGATGGACACATTTCGGACAAAGCAGAAAGACTAGGGGGCACTACCGTTGATAACAATGTAAGATATTTCAGCACAGAAAAATTTATTTTTATGGATTTAAATAGCTAAACGACTTCTTTTTAAAAGTCCTGTTCATTTCTTAACAATACTTTTTGTGGGATAACTCCTTTAAGGAAAATAAATTGAATATTCTTCAACGGCAGAGTCAGTCACCTGACCTCAACCCGATTGAGCATGCTATTTACTTAATAAAGACAAAACTGAATGCAGAACGAGCCACAAATAAACAGCAACTGAAGACCTGCCAAAGCATCTTTAGGGAGGAAATTCAGCATTTGGTGATGTCCATGGGTTCCAGACTACATCCAAGTATTGAAAATGATGTTAGTTTGTCCAATTTACTTTTTGATCCTGTGAAAATGGAGGGATTGAGTAATAAATGGCTGTAATTCCTAAATGGTTAATGCAATATTAAAATTAAAGCTAAAAGTCTAAACTTCAATCAAATCTTCATTGCTTTACTATTGATTGCATCTAATTTATTTTGTATTATGTCTTTTCTCGGTGCCACAATCTTCGTATTCTAGATGATCATTCTAGTGTGTCTGCCCCTTTTTCTATCCTGCAGAAATTGGCAGCTCTCAGTGCCAGTCTGTCCCGTGTGATTCCATCTGAGCCTGAAGAGGAAGTGGAGGCTGACGAATTCCCTGCGGATGCAGTGAGTGAGCTTTTGTTGTGACTACTGTATCAAACCCATAAGAGGTTTTGGACTCCATTCCAGTAGGGACCGCAGAGTAGAAAGTTAATTTTATCAGAACGTGTTTTTTTTTTTTTTTTTATAAATTCTTTTATTTTCGTTTTCAAAACACAAAAAACACAGTATAAATGGTACAGACCAGTTCAGTACTGACATCGGGCCACAGGCCAGCAACTTGCATTACAAAAGTGCAAAGAATCACAAAGAAAAGCAGTATATCGCTCAAATTAATAATGAAAGAAACTCAGGTAAGCACCCTGAACCCGCAGCCATGCATAATACTCCGTAAACTAACAGGAAAACAGTAAAGAGAGAGAAAGAAAAGCGGAGACAGTAAGGAGAGAGAGGAAGGGGAAAGAACTAACCTGACACACTGGGCCTAGATAAGAAGTCAAGAGGCCATGATGGCCTTGTATTCCACAGAGGATTGAAATCGGATCCATTCACGCCATGTTCTGAGGAAGGCGGCATGGGATCCTCTCATTGATAGAACGTGTTTTTTTTTATATGCACTTTGGTAATGGGTAGAACGGAATGAAAATGAGATCTTAAATGACTTGGCACAATGAAAATAGAGAGGAAACCTTAAAGCGGCATGCCTCCATCTAGGGTCAAAATTCATATCCAGAAACCTGAATCAAAAGTAAAGAATAGTTATTTACTAACAAATTCCTGGCTCCAGTGTCACTACAGATTTTTCACTCAGGGCTTTTCCATTAAAACAGGATCAAGTATTTGTTTAAGAAAGATGTCGTTTTGACATAACCTGCTCATAAATATCCTGCTATTTCAGCTTGATTGGGCCCTGTAGGGGCAGGTAACAAGCGATTTGGAAGCAATCCTCCATAGCAAATGGAAGGATCTGTACCCTGCTGCATTACTAGCTGCACAGCAGGGGTTCAATTCATTTCTTACTGGCAATTTGTGGCTGTGAAACATTTGGCCAGATATATATATATATATATCTCCATTTGTTATGGATCCTGACCTGAAACCGTAGCAGCGCTATAAAACAATACACTAAGGGCTTGTCCGGAATTGCGATTGGAAAATATACAGCAGAATACAGTAGCAGCAACTTTGCTGGATGATTTCACAAATCTCATCCACGCTGCATAAAATTTCTGACCAGAATTCACCTGCAGTGCATATTTTTAGTACCGCAGCATGTCAATTCCTGCTGCTAAAAGAGGACTGAATTGCTATGGTTTTTCAGTGGAGATATTCCTATCTCCCAGCATTGAAAAAAAATGCCGCAAAATCCACACTATTTTCCGCATAAAAAAAAATACAGGAAATGGTGCTGTATTTCTGTGGAATTTGCTGTAGAAATTTTCTTCAGCAATTCCGTTACACGTGGACAAGCCCTAACCGTGATGTAGCCTTTTAAGCGCATTGATCTAATTCCTCTCCAGTAGACTGCATGATCTTGTGCATTTTGTTCCTTATTCCGAGCTGTGTTTGGTGCAGGAGAACTCAAGCTTCCAAGAGGAGAGAAAAAAGCAGCAGCAGGAAGAAGAAAAACACAAGTCTTTATTTGTGGGCCTTAAATTTTTCTTGAACCGGGAAGTTCCAAGAGAAGCTCTTGCATTTGTCATCCGGTGAGTGCAAATGAGAAGCTTGTGTTGAAAGTATAATATAACTTTACAGGGAACCTTTCACCTCCCCATACATGTGCAGCATGTAATGGGCAGGGCTGCACAAACCCTGGGGCACTTTACATTTTTTTTTTCCTACCTTCCTCCGTTATTTAGATATCGGTGCCGTTATATTTGCCGCCTGATATTTAAATAACCCCCTGAACTGTCAAGGGGGAGTGTATCATGGCTGTGACACTGTCCAATCCGCTACGGACAGTGTCACAGCAAGAGCTGAAATCAATGGTTTCCGTTTGTTTGTTTGGATTCCATTCATGGGTTCCCCTGACGGAAAGCTCTGACAGAACCCATGAACAGAGCCCTGACACAGATATATCTTTTATAAAGTTACTTTAATTCTATATGTAAAATGTTGAATAAAAGTCTTATTTTACCTGTGTTTTTTTGCTCTACAAATACATAAAACACATTGCCTAAAAATAAACAATGAGTTTAGATTGTCCTGTTTTGTATTGCAATCGTCTAAATGTGACAGAAGTAAATTGTTTGCAGTATTGTAACTTGTTTCCTTTGTGCCAAATCCACATCAGAGTGAGGCCCCATGCACACGACCGTAAAAAATCTCCGTAATTGCAGACCGTAATACGGTCCGCAATTGCAGACCGTAATTAGGGACCCGCCTGGTTCTATTGGCCGCGGACACCTTTACATATCGCTATGGATAGGTAACCGTGCCGGAAATTATGTAGCATGTCCTACTTTTCGTATTTTACAGGCTGTGCTCCCATACTTCGAAAATAAGGCCCGTGGCCGTGTACATGAGGCCTAAACTTTTGATCTATCCCTTTAGGCCTTATGCACCTGACCGTATGTGGTGTGGCTAACAAAACGGAACTATACTGTACACACTATTTTGGCAATTTGCTGTAACATTGATATTTTTATTTGTCTAGGAGTTTTGGAGGACAGGTATCCTGGGACAGCTCCATATGTATTGGCGCAACGTATGACAGCTCAGACACGTCTATTACACATCACATTGTAGACAGACCAAATGTAGAACCACAGATCATCAACAGGTAATCCTACTCCTGATAAGTCTCATAATTTGTCTGCTATTTTTGCTTCTAGGGTTCAAGATTATTTTGCGTTTCTGTGTCCGAAAACTGCGCCGTAATGCAAGTTTTTGTGAGAGTAAATTGCAAGTTAAAATAACTCTACAGATTTTTCATTTATATAGAGAAGGTGTGATTTGGCACTACACACTGCATTAAACAATCTTAGTAGACTAATAATCTTACCCCAGGTGCCTAAACAGACACAATGCATCAGAAGTAACAATCCACAAGAACAGTATGGCACTCACCGAGTCTTCTTGATGCATTTATTTCTTTGTTTCACATCGCAAGCACAGCACTCATGGATTTAGGGCTCTAACAAGACTCCCTGTTCTCAGATACAGCATTGAGGGAGTCTTGCTAGAGCCCTAAATCCATGAATGTTTTGTTTGCTATGTGAAACAAAGCAATCCACCCAGAAGACACTGTGAATGCCGTACTACTTCTTTCTTGTGGATTGTTAAAATAATTTTACCGTACTACCAACTTATTATTACAGAAAGGCAATAGAACTGAACTACAAGCTGGCACCCTGGGGGCATAACAAAGTCCTCCAAAAGCCAACTATTGGTGGCAATCCCAGAAACATGATGTTCTAGTTTTGATATTGTCCTTAACCACTGATTTTGTCCAGTAAAGCACAGGGGAACTTTTGGCTTTTTCTCATCTGATTCTAAGTAGGAAATGTTGCACTGCCCCATTCACTTGGGGCTGTGTTGCGTAAGAGAATGGCCAAACAAGCCACAGCCCCTTCCTTGTAGTATTGCTGAAGATCCCAGCTGTCGAACCCCCATGATCAGACATTGATGGCTTATCACTAGGATACACCATCTGGGTCTGTTAATATGCCTTCAGTGTCTGTGGTCCATGTCAAAGGTGTCCAAAGCTATTAAGTCTGTATTTTCATCCATTGCTCATGCAATTTAAAGCACTGCATGGTATGTTGGCCTTTTATAAATAAAGTAAGGGGTTTAGATTCTTGTAGTTTGAGACTGAGACAGGAGGTGGGTTTAAGGCTAATTTAACTTCCTAATAGACTAAAGGTAAACTTCAAGCAAAAGTCCCAACAGTATGAACTGACGTAAGGTAAGGGCAGGTTCACAACTGTCGGTCTTTCAATTGTTCTGCTCCGTCAGAGGAGCATAACAATGAAAATATCGGAAGAGACCGATGAAACCCATTAACTTTTATGGGTTCCATCGGGTTTCCAGTGGCGCGTCCGTAGTAGTTTTGGCCGGATCTGTGACGGAGGTCCCTAACGGAGCCTACAAAGCAGATATGAACAGGCCCGAAGTCAGAGTAAATCAGTTGAGTGAACTGCTAGTGTGCATGCATATTGGGAACACATTCTACTTTGTAATTTCTCTGCGGTAGATTAAAAAAAAATGACTTTTTTTTTTGTCTTAGTGGAGCATTTTTTACTAATAATCTAATAATAATAATAAGCTAGATTTTACTTGACAGTGTCTTTGTTTTATCTACAGATATTCTGTACAACCACAGTGGGTGTTTGACAGTGTAAATGCCCGTTTGCGCCTACCTGCAGAAGATTACTTTGCGGGTGTGTTGCTGCCTCCACATCTCTCGCCTTTTATTGAGGAGAAGGAAGGAGACTATGTTCCTCCAGAGAAACAGCGTCTGCTCGCCTTGCAGAGGGGAGAAAGAATTGGTAATTTAGAAAGTGTTCTTATTTATTGATTAGATTGCATCCAAGTTTTGCCAAGATGAAACTGTATGCTTTTAGTTATTTCAGAGAGCTGCTGCAAAGATGAGTTTCTTTTCTGGAGGACTCCGTGCGACCATGTACTACCATTGTTGTCTGCTCCTTTAAATGGGTGCCATGTGATAATATATTTTTCCTAAAATTGCTGTTGCAAAAGAAATGTGTGGCTGCTCCTATTTCCCCTGGTGGTGATGGATGATTACCAGGGGCTTGCACTGCTGGACCCGAGGTGATCAGCTTATTACTAGCATGTCATCCTTTAGAAAATCAGTTGTCCAAATGGGGCAACCGCTGGGGTATGAAATGAGGCAAAGGGAACATAGCTGAAAATAACGGTTATGATTTGAGAATTTCATCACTTGCAATTATCAAAGTGGCTCAACACAAACTTTTCTGTTGCGCATTTACATTCAAAGATATTTGATATTTCAATGATTAAGTAAACCGAGAGCACACAAGATAGAGGGCTAATATGATGAGTGAAAAGAAGAATGGAAGGAGGTAATGCGTGTTAATGAAGCCCTGCTCAACAACTAAGGCTACATCCACACGAATGTGACAGATTTACGCTCTTAAAAAAACGCGCATAAATCTGTCTGTGTGCATCAGTGCGCTTTGCGTGTGCCATGTGTTTGTCCCACATTTTTCAATGTAATTGATGCGTGAAACACAGACCGCACAAAGACGTGGGTCCGTGTGCTGTCCGTGGTTTTCACGCACCCATTGACTTCAATGGGTGACTAGGTGCGTGAATAGCCCCATTGAAATCAATGGGTCCGTGTGCTGTGCGTTGTTTCAACGCACAGCACACAGACGAGATTCACGCTCGTCTGAATGAGCCCTAAAGCTGCCTAAAGACATTTAATAAATGTCGGACTCTTAATAGCAGATATGATATCGAGAGAAATGCTGGTTTTAAACATTCCTGATCCATTGTTCTACTGGTAGATAAAGCTCAGTCAGAAATGACTGGCAGCAGCATGTCGCCTTCTCGCCTGTTGAATAAACGTATATCAAGCTGAGTGTGTGTTTTTAAGGTTGGCGGAGATGGCTGTTGTCCAAGCGCTCAACAGGCCGACACCTGTCTTGTGTATATGGCCAGCATAAAGCTTGACATACACGTCAGATAATTGTTGGCAATAACCCTACTGTCCCACGACATCTGGTCTTCGAGCAGAAATCGGGATCGGTTTCAACATGGTTAATACTTTTGTATTGTAGTGGTGTGTGAAAGCTGCTTATCCCCCCTCTACTAATGCCTGTAAACTTGCATGCTTAGCTGTTCAGAGAATGCATGTTTACTAATTTGCAGTCACGGGAGATAGTTGAGGGTTTAGCCGACCGCTATATAAGGTGTATAGGCAGCCTAACACATAGAAGCGGTAATGTTGTCACTGGCTTGAGTAGCTGCTTCAGTTAAAAGCAGTAAGTTGTTTTTTTTTTATTCCCCTATTCACAGACGATGAAGATGATGAAGACGACGACGACGAGGAGGATGATGAGGAGGAGGAGGAGGAAGAAGAAGAAGAGGAGGAGGAGGATGAAGATGAAAGTGAGAACGTTAAAGTGGAGGAGCAAAAAATATCTGGAAAAAAAGTATGTTCTGCTTGCAAATGGTTGATATTCACCTACCTTCAACTTTATATATTAAAGCTTTAATTACTTTTCTATCATACAGAAGCTGAATGTGAAAGTTACTGCTGGTACTGTCAAAGTTGAGGACAAAGCACAAGCTGCTGAGCAAGAGAAGAATGAGGAGAAACGCCTAGCCATCATGATGATGAAGAAGAAAGAGAAGTATCTCTATAACAAGATAATGTTTGGCAAGAAGCGGAAAGTCAGAGAGGTAAGGATCGTTTTAGATCTACCAGAGCCAGTGGCGGATTAAGTAGACCATGGGCCCTGGGCTGTTACCCAAACTTGGGCCCCCCTTCCTCACCGCCGCCCTGCCGCGCCGTAACTATTTTTGACACTACTTTTTTGGGCAAGCATTAACAGTGTTACGATTTCCCTTGTCACAGGGCTGTGTCCCTACATACTGAGAGTATCACACTGTGCAGGGACACAACCTCCTGACAAGGGGAATTGTCTATCAGTCCTGGACTGCAGAAAGACTTTTTGTGAAATACAAGGATTCCTATAATAAACATGTCAGGAGAGGTGACAGATTCTCTATAAATCTAGTGACTCACAGGTGATGACGTCTCAGATTCTAGTAGTTTTTTTCCTCTTTTCTTCTCCATCCGGTCCAGCGCTCATGACGACTTCTCCCGGCCATGACTCATTTCTGCAGAATTTGCCACTCAGACGTCTCCTCACTTTTCCAACATTTCCACACCTATAAACGAAAATAAAGTTATCATGGTGCCACATACTGTGCCCCTAAATATAATAGCACCAAACACTGCGTGCCTGAATATAATAATACCACACACTGTAAAACACCACATACACAGAGCCCCCTGTACATAGTGCCACACACAGCCCCTGTAGATATTACAACCCCCATAGATATCGCCATACACAGCCCCCTCTATATATCACACATCCTCCCCGTAGAGAGCGTTACACACAGCCCCATATAGATAGTGCCATACAGCCCCCTGTAGAGAGCGCCACACAGCCCTCCCCCTCTTGTAAATAGCACCAAAAAGCCCCCCCTATAAAGAGCGCCACACACATACCACTGTGGATAGCACTACACAGCCCCCGCTTGTATATAGTGCCACACAGCGCTCCCCTTGTATATAGTGCCACACAGCGCTCCCCCTGTATATAGTGCCACACAGCGCTCCCCCTTGTATATAGTGGCACACAGCGCTCCCCCTTGTATATAGTGGCACACAGCGCTCCCCCTTGTATATAGTGGCACACAGCGCTCCCCCTTGTATATAGTGCCACAAGGTTATGTACACATTTAAAAACTTTATATCATAATTTTATATATATATATATATATATTACCCAATTACCCTAATATAGACATGTAATATATTACAATTTATGGTAAACAATGACGATTACAAATAAAAGGTCTATTTTAGGGTAAAACTATGTTATTACCAAAAAAAAAATAGCTGAAACTTAAAAAAGCTTATTTGTTTACTATTATTTTCAAACTTTATGAATAAAAATTGTAAAATAGCAAAAAAGGTGTGTATAAAAACGATAAAAAACGAAACCTGCATTGTCTACGGAAAAAACGTCACAAAAATCACGTCGTTTTTATTTATTTTTTATAAAAATGTGTGTTTGGTGCAACTTTGTAATTACGTTTTATTAAAAAATATTTTTACTTTTTGAGATACAGCTGCTTTGTATCCTGTATCCGTCAGGTCAGCAGGACTGACAGGATCAGTGACACGCAGGATCCACCTCAAATCTATCACATCTAAGATTATAATTTAGCGCAGGGCCCGTTTCACTGATCCCGTCAGTCCTGCTGACCTGACGGATACAGGATACAAAGCAGCTGTATCTAAAAAAGTGAAAATATTTTTTAATAAAACGTAATTACAAAGTTGCACCAAACACATATTTTTATAAAAAAATAAATAAAAACGACGTGATTTTTGCGACGTTTTTTCCGTAGACAATGCAGGTTTCTTTTTTTATCGTTTTTATACACACCTTTTTTGCCATTTTAGAATTTTTATTCATAAAGTTTGAAAATAATAGTAAAAAAATAAGCTTTTTTACGTTTCAGCTATTTTTTTTGGTAATAACATAGTTTTACCCTAAAATAGACCTTTTATTTGTAATCGTCATTGTTTACCGTAAATTTTAATATATTACATGTCTATATTAGGGTAATTGGGTCAGCGCTAGCGTTACAACAATGATTGGCGGGGGGGACGACGGTTTTTATTGGGGTGGGTATTTTATGTGTATTTATTATTTCATTTTTTTTTGCACTTTACTTTCCTATTTTTTTATTACTATGGTCTGTTCCTCAAAGGTCAAAAAAGACCTTTGGGGAACTTTATATATATTTTTTCTTTCTTTTACACCATGTTTTTCCACTGTAACTGGAGCTGCACAGCAGCCCCAGTTACAGGGGAAATCAGCCCTCTCATAGTGACGATTGTCACTAATAGGGCTGTGCTGGGTCTAGTTAGACCCAGCAGCAGCCTGTCAGTAACGGCACCCGGCGATCATGTGACCAGTCACATGATCACCGGGAGGAATAGAGACAGCGCCGCTGCTGCTGTCTCTATTCCTATACACAGCGTTCATTGAACGCTGTGTAAGAAGACATCGGAGAAGACAGAAGCAGCGAAAGCTGCTTCTGTCTTCTCCTCAGGGTCCCCGGCAGTCACTGACACCCGGAGACCCGACATTCAGCTGCCCGATCGCGCGGGCAGCAAGTTAAAACCCGAGCCGTAGAAAGTCTATGGCTCGGGTTTTAAGGACCTGTCCCTGACCGCTGGCCGTAAAAATACAGCCAGCGGTCGGGAACCAGTTGGGCAGGAGGATAAGCCTGCTGTACTGACCTCAGCGCCGGTGACCGACCGCCCGGCTCTTGTCTTGCAGATTCGGAGTAACAGAACAGCCGTCCGTCGCTGTTCTGTTACTCAATGGCGGCGGCCCGCTCTTGTCAGGGAGGCGTGTCCTACCCCTTTCCCGGCCAATTCCCTGCTCCTCCTCATCCTCGTTAGTTAGCAGCGCTAGCGCGCTGAATAGGTACCTTTGCAAGATGATGTGCGGTTTGGGCTGCCATGGGCCCCCTGGGAGCCTCGGGCCCCGGGCGGCCGCCCGAATCGCCCATATGATAATCCGCCACTGACCAGAGCCCACAGTTAACACTACTTCATAGAAGACCCGTTTAAAGAGAACCTTTCACCTGCCCATACATGTGACGCATGTAATGGGCAGGGCTGCACAAACCCTGGGGCACTTTACATTTTTTTCCTATCTTCCTCCATTACTTAGATATCGGTGCCGTTATATTTGGCGTCCGATAGTTAAATAACCCCCTCAACGGTGCGTGTAATTGGCAAGGTGACGTGTAACATCGCTGTGACCGTGCTCTTACACTCCCCCTTGCCGATTACACGCCCCATTGACTGTTCAGGGGGTTATTTAAATATGGAGCGCCAAGTGTAACTGCACCGATCTCTAAATATCGGGGAAAGATGGGACATTTTTTTTATAGTGAGATGGGGTTTGTACAGCCCTGCCCATTACATGCTGCACATGTATGGGCAGGTGAAAGGTTCTCTTTTTAAGTGAATGCAAATAATATCTAAATATAACACCGTTTATGCTGCTAAGGTGGGAGGCCTTACATGACAAATCCTATTCGGGAATAAGTCACATACTTGTAGCTCATGAATACGAAGTGGGTAAATGTCTTGGTGACAAAGTATCTTTAACCGCTTCCCGACCGCCCACTGTATATTCACGTCGGCACTTGCTGGGCTCTGTGCAGTGCCGACGTGAATTCACGTTGGGTGTTAAAAGCACGATCCGGGTGTCTCAGAGTAGCGCTGACACCCGGATCGCGCTGTTATCACCTGCCTCTGGTCCCGGAGATATGATCGGGACCTGATTAGTTCAGGTCCCGGTCATGTGATCGCAGGGAAAGTGTGTTGTAGCAACGAACTGGAAAATTTGTTGCTATAACAAACTGGAAAGTTTGTTGCTACAACAAACTTTCCCGGGGACCGATTGCTGGTGCTGCAGTCGGTTATAAGGCAGAATCGGGGGCCATACAACGGCCCCCGGGTCTGCCATGCACAGCAGCCTATGAGAACCAGCCGGAGGCCGGTCCTCATAAGCTTCCTGTCAGTGTAACTCTCAGCGTCACACTGACAGTTTATAATACGTTACACTACCTAGGTAGTGTAATGTATTATAGCAGCGATCAGTGCTGCCAGGCTTCAAGTAACACAAGTAAAAAGTAAAAAATAAAGTAATAAAAATGTTTTATAAAAGTGTAAAAACAAGTTATAAAAGTTACAAAAAAAATAATGCTTTTTTTCCTATAATAAGTCTTTTATTATAGGAAAAAAATGAAAATGTAAAAAAAAGTACACATATTTGGTATCACCGCGTTCGTAACGACCCAAACTATAAAACTATAATATTATTTTTCCCGCACGGTGAACACCACAAAAAAAATAATTAAAAAACAATGTCAGAATCAATTTTTTTTGGTCATCAACCCTCCCAAAATATAGAATAAAAAGTGATCAAAAAGTCGCATGTACCCCAAAATAGTACCAATAAAAACTACAACCCGTCCCGCAAAAAACAAGCCCTTACACCGCTTTTTTGACGGAAAAATATAAAATTATGACTCTCAGAATACGGTGACACAAAAATAAATAATTTTATCAAAGTGATTTTATTGCGCAATCGCCACAAAAAAACATAAAAAACCTATATACATATGGTATCGCCGTAATCGTACCGACCCGCAGAATAAAGTAAAACGTCATTTATACCACACGGTGAAAAGTGTAAAAAAAAAAATACAAAAAACATTGTCAGAATTTATGTTTCTTTGTTACTTTGCTTCCAAAAAAATTTAATAAAAAGTGATAAAAAAAATCACATGTACCCTAAAATGGTACCAATGAAAAGTACAGATTGTCCCGCAACAAATAAGCCCGCACACGGCTCCGTTGGAGAAAAAATAAAAAAGTTCTGGCTCTCAGAATATAGCGACGCAAAATGTGCAGCGCGTTCCAAAAGCAGATGAGATCGGGCGACCATTTATCAGTGCGACACCGGCCACATATCTGCGAATTATTATTTATGTACCCCATTATTATACCCTCTTATTATGCCCTGATGTTCTCCGCACAGGTTACATATGCCCCCCACATCATAACTGAAATACCAGCAAAACCCCAAACTGAACAGTTACCAAGCAAAATCTGCGCTCCAAATGGCGTTTCCTCCCTTCTGAGCCCCACAGCGTGCCCAAACACCAGCTTAGGTCCACATATATGATATTTTATATCCGGGAGAACCCGCTCAACATTGTATGAGGTATTTGTCTTCAGTGGCACAAACTGGGCACAACGTATTGTGCATTAAAATGGCATATCAGTGGAAAATTTTAATTTCCAATTTGCACCATCCGCTGCGCATTAACGCCTTAATAGCATGTCGTGGTGCGAGGGGTTATATATGGAGTGGACTCACGCGCTGCGCCCGCTCCATATTCTGCAGGTGTCAGCTGTGTATTACAGCTGACACCCGGGACTAACGGACAGGAACAGAGATCGCGCTGTTACAGGAGCCTGTAAAATGACATTATACTGCAATATATTAGTAAAATATATTCCGACCTAATGATCGCTCGTTCCAGTGGGAGGTTTCCACTGTTTTGGTACCTCAGGGGCTTTGCATATGCGACATGACACCCGAAAACCATTCCAGCTAAATTTGAGCTCCAAAAGCCAAATATTGTTCCTTCCCTTCTGAGTCCTGCCGTGTGTCCAAACAGCAGTTTATTACCACATATGGCGTATTGCTGTAATCAGGACAAATTGCTTTACAAATTTTGGGGTGATTTTTCTACTTTATTCATTGTAAAAATTAAACATTTCTATGTTTTTTCAGAAAAAAGTAGATTTTCATTTTCATGGCCTAATTCCACTAAATTCAGCAAAAAACCTGTGGGGTCAAAATGCTAACTATACCCCTAGAAAAATTCCTTGAGGGGTGGTAGTCTTCAAAATGGGGTCAGTTTTGGGGGGATTCCACTGTTTTGCTCCCTCCAGGGCGTTGCAAACGCGACATGGCACTGAAAACCAATCCAGCAAAATCTGCACTTCAAAATCCAAATGGCGCTCCTTCCCTTCTGAGCTCTGCTGTGGGTCCAAACAGCAGTTTAGTACCACATATGGGGTATTGGCGTAATCGGGAGAAGTAGCTTTACAAGTTTTGGGGTGCTTTTTATTCTTTATTCCTTGCAAATATTATTTTTTTTTATATTTTTTCAGAAAAAAAGTATATTTTCACGTTCACAGACTTACTCCAATAAATATAGCAAAAGACCTGTGGGGTCAAGATACTAACTATACCCCTAGATAAATTCCTTGAGGTGTGTAGTTTCCAAAATCGTCTCACTTTTGGGGGATTTCCACTGTTTTGGCACCACAAGACCTCTTCAAACCTGACATGGTGCCTAAAATATATTCTAAAAAAAGGAGGCCCCAAAATCCACTAGGTGCTCCTTTGCTTCGGAGGCCTGTGTTTCAGTAAATTAGCGCACTAGGGCCACATGTGGGATATTTCTAAAAACTGCAGAATCTGGGCAATAAATATTGAGCTGCATTTCTCGGGTAAAACCTTCTGTGTTACAGAAAAAAATGTATTACAAATTAATTTCAGCAATAAAAAGAAAATTTGTAAATTTCACCTCTACTTTTGCTTGAATTCCTGTGAAGCGCCTAAAGGGTTAAGAAACTTTCTGAATGCTGTTTTGAATACTTTGAGAGGTGCAGTTTTTAATATGTGGTGATTTATGGGGTCTATCTAGTACATAAGGCCCTCAAAGCCACTTCAGAACTGAACTGGCCCCTGTAAAAATAGCCTTTTGAAATTTTCTTGAAAATGTGAGAAATTGCTGGTAAAGTACTAAGCCGTGTAACGTCCTAGAAAAATAAAATAATGTTCAAAAAACAATGCAAATATAAAGTAGACATATGGAATATGTAAAATAGTAACTATTTTGTGTGGTATTACTATCTGTTTTACAAGCAGATACATTTAAAATGAGAAAAATCATAATTTTTGCAAATTTTCTCTAAATTTTGGTGTTTTTCACAAATAAGCAATGAATTTATTGATCAAATTTTTCCACTAACATAAAGCACAATATGTCACGAGAAAACAATCTCAGAATCGCTTGGATAGGCAAAAGCATTCCAGAGTTATTAACACATAAATTGACACATGTCAGATTTGAGAAAATGGGGCTGGTCATGAAGGTCAAAATGAGCTCGGTCTTGAAAGGGTTAATACTTCTCCACAATATACTCTTACCCCTTCCCGCCGCAGCCATTTTTCGGATTTTCACTTTTCGTTTTTTTCCTCCACACCTTCCAGAAGCCATAACTTTTTTTATTATTTTTTTTTTTAATCGATATAGCCGTATGAAGGCTTGTTTTTTGCGGGAAGTGTTGTCGATTTTTACGGCACCATTTATTGTACCATAATAATGTAGTAGGAAACTAGGCAAAAATTACCTCTGGGGTGGAATAGGAAAAAAACAGGGATTCCTCAATATTTTGAGGGGTTTTGTTTTTACAGTGTTCACCGTGCTGTAAAAACGGCATTTTAACTTTATTCTACGAGTCAATATGATTACGGTGATACCAAATTGTTTTGTGTTTTACTACGTTTACAAGGAAAAAACGTATTGTTAAAAATAAAATTTGCGGGGCGAGCTGTAGTTTCTATTGGTACCATTTTGGGATAAATGAGACTTTTTTTTATGGAGTCCACCGTCCAGAAGCACCAGCTCAAATAACGGGTGGGTGCAAGCCATAGGAACCCGATCCCTTGTGCAACGTTTCGGCCCTATATGATGAGCCTTTTTCAAGCGTTCGCTAGTTTAAGTCACCTAGGGAGGACAAGTTAAAAATTGTAAACATCTTAAAATAAAGTTTTGAAATAATAAGTAAATATATATTTATTTAATATTTAAAAACTTTATTTTACGGCGTTTAACATTTTTTGCTTGTCCTCCCTAGGTGACTTAAACCAGCGATCTCTTGCATGATATACTAATGCACTGCAGTATATCGTTATACGGACACTCTCCTATGAAGCCTTGCCGGAGTACAAAGATGGCAGACCTGGGGGCCTTCATCAGGCTGCCATGCCAACCAACGGCTCCCTGCGATCGCGTCGTGGGTGTGCCGTTGCAACGTTAGGACTGCCCTCCTGTTTCTAGCCATTTAAATGCTGTGGTCACTATTGGCTGCGGCACTTAACAGCCTAAACTAACGGGATCCTGCTCGTTACACTGAAGTGTTGGCTGTAAGATACAGCCGACACACTCCTTTCCATACTCCACCGTATTTTTCGGATTATAAGACGCAGTTTTTAGCAAGAATAAATCTTGATAAAAAGTCCCTGCTTCTTCTAGTCTGCATTCCAGGGACCCGGCTGCGCCGGGCCCCCTGACCGCTACCGTACTTAACCCCTTCCCAACAAATGGTGATCCAGCACTTCATGGGGAGGGGATGATGTTTTGGAGCGGAGCGGGTTCACATGCTGAGCCTGCTCCATACACTGCAGGTGTCTGCTGTGTTTTACAGCTGACGTGCCGTTCTAACGGTCAGGAACAGCAATCGCGCTGTTCCTGTCTGTTTAGTTAAATGCCGCGGTCAATAGCGACGACGGCATTTATAGGTGTTTTCCCATGACTGATATTTATGACATATCCACAGGATATGTCATAAATGTCAGATAGATGAACGGGCCCCCTAAACCCCCTTCTTTCTTACTCTGCTCCGCTGTCTCCCGGCCACTTCCGGGTAAGGTGGTCGGGAGTTACGGGAACAGATGAGTGCTCGCTGAGCTACGCTGTTTCCATAACTCCCATAAGAGCGAATGGGAGTTACGGTAACCGCGCAGCTCGCATGCTACGCTGCTTCTGTAACTGCCATTCACTACTATGGGATTTACGGAAACAGCGTAGCTCAGTGAGTTACGCTGTTTCTGTAACTCATCCATGTATTGTACCAGCGATCTAGATCGCTGGTTCATATCCTCTAGGGGAACTAATAAAATGTGTAAAAAAGGTAGTTTAGATAAATTTTGAGTTTTTAAAAAAAAATATTAAAAGTTAAAAAAAAAAACTTTGCCCTTTTTTTTCCCCCAAGCACAATAAAAAATTGGTATTGCTGCGTCTGTAAAAATCCGAACTATTACAATATAGCATTATTTGACTCGCACGATGAACTACGTAAAAAAAATATTTAAAACCCTAGAATCGTTTTTTCTTTTTTGTCACCTTGGCGGTAAAAAAAAAAAAAACAAAATAAAAAGTGATAAGAAAAATTGTGTGTGCCAATAAATACTACAGCTCGTCCCGCAAAAACAAGCCTCTCACCGCTCAATTGATAAAAAAATATAAACGTTATGGCTCTCAGAATGTGGTGAAACAGAACTAATTAATTTTTTTAACAAATAGTTTTTTTCTTTGTAACAGTCGTAAAGTATGAAATTTTTTCCTATTTTCTGTTGTCTAAAACCTGGTTGCGTCTTCTAGTCCAAAAAATACAGTACATTTTATTTTTATTTTTCCAGGCCAACAAGCTGGCATCGAAGAGGAAAGCTCATGATGAAGCGAGTAAATCTGAACGCAAGGGAAAGAAGTCAAAAAAGCACTGATTAACATGTCATAGGATGGCAGTCTCAAATCGAATATATCTTGTGTCCAAAGAGATTCGGAGGCGGTTTTTACTCTCTGCTGAGAAACGCATTATCATAGTTAGTTCTCTTTCCTCCGGGCTGTAAGTCGGTCTTTTGTGTCATTGGAGTCTTCACTGTTAAGATTTACAGTGTTGTACTATATTGCTACATCCAGATTGAACCCTCTGGGAATAGACTGTACACTGTGTAAGTAAAGGTAATATTAATATGCATGTGTACATTGTCATGTTGAGACTTATATCTGTATTTTTTATTGAACGCTAGCCCTGCACTATAATATAATGTTAAAAATAACACATACCATCGGGAAAAATAAATGTTTTCATGTTTGTAAAAAATGTAGAAAAGTACTATTTTGCACCAAGTGGCTCTTGTTTAATA